>NC_133498.1:9395305-9451047 GCF_025370935.1 Choristoneura fumiferana | reverse complement strand
GTCTGACTTACATATTTCATGTTTTACAAAATAACGGGTAAAAACACAGTAAACAAAATTTAAGAAAGCAATTGGCGTCCTATGTACTTTACAGCATTAGACTGGCTGTTTGGGTCAAAACGCGCGGTGCATCAATCATCCATATTTCTTTGACATAAGACATAAACCCTGTCACGGACGTCAACAAAACTATACGTATTTAAGTAAGATTCAAAAATCCGCGCTGTTTTGATATAAGAAACATGCAGTCCATACATAGATGTCGATATATGAAAGCGAAAAATGTCGTCAATCCTAGTAGCAGTAGCATAGATCACGACAGAGAGTTATTTTTTAATTTTGCTGAAATAGGGTTTGCATCAATGAAACATTTACTCATTATAAGGGACTATTTAACCCCCTTTCTGCTTTCCAGCTATTTTTTGTAACACCTGTATACTGTACCTTGTATTAGTAGTATTGAGAATAGGAGCGCCAAAGTTCGCAAACTCTTCGCTAGGTTATACCGTAATTTTTGTCCGACACATCGTTTGTCATAATTTTTTTCCCACTGAAACCTTAAATTATTCTGAAAATTTTAAATGGTCATCCAATAGAAAACTATACACTTACTACTTAGGTTAGGTTAGGTTTGTTTTATAATCCATCCCAGCCTATATACGTCCCACTGCTGGGCACAGGCCTCCTCTCAGAACAAGAGGGCTTGGGCCATAGTTCCCACGCGGGCCCAGTGCGGATTGGGAACTTCACACACACCATTGAATTGCTTCGCAGGTTTGTGCAGGTTTCCTCACGATGTTTTCCTTCACCGTAAAGCTCGTGGTAAATTTCAAATGTAATTCCGCACATGAATTTCGAAAAACACAGAGGTGCGAGCCGGGGTTTGAACCCACGATCCTCGGCTTGAGAGGCCATAGGTCAAACCACTCGGCCACCACGGCTAATACTCGGCCACCACGGCTAATACTCGTTATACATTCCGTAATACTTGTTTTATAATAATTCTGAACAATTATTGGATTCAGAGAAAAAAGAGTTATGACAAACGATCATTCTGACAAACATTACATTCGGACTCTCAATAAGTATGCGAGCCGATATAGACCTCTTTAAACTTTTCATACCGTTACATACATCACGAAAAATTGTTTGTTTGTTTGTCTCTTGTTCCTAAAGTTCTGTGTATCGTTCAAAGATTAATTATTCATTAACGGGATAAGTTCGCCTTGGTAAATCTGGTTTTCAGTGTAATCTGTTAATTTTATGTGTTTTATCTCCAAATTTAGGGTTATACATATATATTTCACTTAAATACTAAGAGTATGCAATAACCTCGTACGTCCTGACATTTTTTGAAATAATTTATGTAAATTTTTAAAGTCCTCACTTTTAAAAAAACTTTGTAGTCTACATACCTAGTACATTCGGTTGATTTGTAGTACACGAGGAATTATAAGATAAATCCAGAGAATCATCGATGTCGATGAAAGTTTTAACACTACTAGTTCGTTGCACTAACTTTTTGATCCTTAAAACTCTAAAACTATCGATAAAATCGTCTCTGTCCCTTCTCTAGCTGCTCAGACGACCTCTATCGATCCAGCATCCGAGTACAGACAACTATAACAAGACACCCGGCTTAGCCCTTAAAACATTCGCATAGAGTTCATTTTAGCGAAATTTTTATTACTTATATTGTTGTCTCTTTCAGCCAACGTACTGACCTGTTTATTTTTGGAACCCTCACGACCATAATATTAGATGGGTTGAACAGATAAACTATTCACTTAATCAATTGATTCTTATAACAGTGTTAAGAACTAAAAACAGTTACTTTGCTCACTCGCGACCTTTGGGTTTTTCCTATTCAGAATCAAGAACACAAAAGAATCCGATCGTTTAAAAAAAACGTTTTTTCATACAATATTTTATGAGTCAATTTTGTTTGTCACGCCCATGAGTGTATGAAAAAAACGTCGCAAAACTGTAATTTTTTTGGGGACTTTTTTAAACTATCGGAATCGATTGTGCTCTAGATTCTTAGTAGGAAAAACACATTTTTTTTACTATTTTAAGGTAATTATTTATTTTTAAAGTGAATATACGACTAAATAAATTTCAAGCGTCTACCTGTTGCCGTTATTAACATCGAGGAAAAAACGGCAAAAAAACACTTTTGTTGTATGGGACCCCCCCTTAAATATTTATTTTATTCTGTTTTTAGTATTTTTTATTACAGCGGCAACAAAAATACATAATCTGTGAAAATTTCAACTGTCTAGCTATCACGGTTCACGAGATACTGCATGGTGATGCACAGACTGACAGACAGACAGACGGACAGTGAAGTCTTAGTAATAGAATAGGGTCCCGTTTTTACCCTTTGGGTACGGAACCCTAAAAATTACCTTTCGATACAACTTTTTTTAAATCACCAATAACAATTAAGGTGAAGCAGCGACATTATCACGCTTCTCGGATTCACCTGGTTGCTTAACAAAAGTGTTCACTGATATCTCCCCCACGAAAACGCACAGAAAAATTGTGAGCAACTCAACCTTTATATGCTTGGGGACTACAGGTATCGAATTCCCGATTCCCCTCTCTTGCCATCAATCTTCTGTACTGATACAATTTTCATATATAAATATTTTAATAATCCACTATGCCAACGGGCTTCGAAGAAAATAGCATTTTAGTTACAGAATTTTATCGGCGCCTGACAAAATGTTTATAGCAATGTACCTTTAAGGCAACATTACTCGTTGTAATTTGGCAGGCGTTAGGTGCTTTTCTTTTACTAAAACCGACAAATGGAATGATGTTTATCTTATGGTAACTGATTTTGGACACCTACAATATCACCGGTCATGCAACGATACATTTGAAGGTCGTTGTTTGAACTAACGCCTTACATATGGATCATAGCAATCATTTTACCGCGAGAGCTACCTTCACTATTTCTCTAGGCGTTTCCTACATCACTGTCGAAATGTCATTGTCATTGCCAACACTATGAATTATAAGTGTTTTTTGGGAAGCCTACGTTAGGGCAGGCCTATGTCTATTGGTGGACGTCCTACGGCTGATATGATGATGATAATGATTCCGCTATTCGTGGAGTTTTCATTCTTCCATCGATTTCTCCTCCAACTTTTTTTTGATATTTATAACAGCATTCAAGTATTTCGGAGTACCTATATCGCTCAAATATAACCTTGGTGCAATAGGTTTAATTGCATTATTATTATGCATCGGGGTCACGAAAGGTCACTCTATTAATTACGTTACGACTGCGTTGGACTGATAACCTAATCAAACATTGCTTAGGTATTCTATAGATACTAAGGTAATACATATAGATTAATATATACTTCTCACTGTAGTCTCTCGAAATATCTAACAACTAACAGGAGTTTAACATCTGGTAGCACGGTGAACAGTATTGCTCTGAGAATGAACTCTGGTTGAGATCGAAACGGGTCAGTGTAGTGTGGTGGTGGTAGCTGGGTTTGTGTGTGTTCTTACAGCATGGAGGTGAAGGAGCCGTGTGAACATATTTGTAGCATAGACGTAGCTGTCATAAGGTCGCGGGTGAGCGAACTAATTGTTTTTAGTTCATTGACTCGGACTTCTGCAAAGTAACGCCTGATTCAATTCAATAAGTTATTTGTAATAGGGACCCATCTTTCCTAGCCTCTTACACAGTCCTTCAAGCTATTGTGAAGTACCTATTGACCGTGGCGTGAGAATATCAATGATTCGATGTAGACGCTCTACACTTGATCATTACACAGAATATGTAAAAGGCGTTTAGAAAAGTTAACTCTCTGTCTACTGCAAGTATCAGCTGCCAACGCGCAGGCAACAAAAAAGAGCATGCTAAAAGGCCGCTAGTTGAGCGCACAATACGGCACACGTAGGTATTGTAATAACAATTTCACGTTACAGTACTAAGCGTTGACCAATTAGTCAAATTAAAAATCGTTAGAAATCATCCATAACTAAACAAATATTAAAAAATATGCATTATGATTTGTGTTCAATATTCCAAAAAAGGTAATAAGCACTTTTAATTTTGAATTTAAATACGAACGATTTTTAATCACCCCGACTTGGAGCAACCTGTACGTGCGCTATTGTGATTAAAGCGTGGTAAATCAGCCAATCACGTGAGGTGAAATCGTCAATAATTGATACAGGGTGTAAATATTGGTTTTGATTCAGTTGTGATTAAATGCAAAAGGCTTTTAGTTTTAATGGATCTACATAGTATTATGTTTTACGCATGTATTATTATTAATTATAGTTATGCATTATAATGTGGTCATAACCACACTGTTCAAAGTTAACCGCAGACCGCAGGCCTACCCCAGATTTAGAAAAGCTTGGCCTAGGGTTGTCTACGCTATTATTGCTAGCTTTAAATTAATTAGGGCAATATACTCATCAAGTACCTAGGGATATGTTTTATCGGGGGTGTAATGTTTGTCATAACAACGATTTCCGAATTATAATTATACTTAAGTAAATATTTTAATAGACTGACATTCTATACCCTTACAGGGTGTCATGTGCCCACCATCTTGTAAAACTACCATCTAATTATGTAATGAGCATGAATTTGAATGAATAAATATGAATATGAATATGGATATAACAAATTACCGAATTTCTCAAATTATATTATTCATTTTGCATGGTTGTCTTATGCATATTAAAGTACCTACTGTATATTTATCATGCAGCATATTAATCAAAGTCCATAAACATTTTTTATACAAACATCGAGGTGGATCTAGACAAGTTTTTAGAAACATCGAAGACCAACCAAATATGTAGATTTCGTATATGTTAGATCTTTCACGTAAACACAGATACGGAATAAGTGTTTTTTTAGACAATGTTTAAAGAAATCATAAAAAATTAAGTATTCATTTTTTTCAAAATCCGGTAGACAAAAATGGAGATAAAAGATTGAAGAATCGATAGCCGTTTGACTTATAATTCTATCTGTAGTGCAAAAGTAGAAGATACGATTCAAAACTTGTCAAAAATCGATGAAAACCTCGGGTAGCCCCTTAACTAAGTCCATCCGTCTACTCTACCTCATCTATCGGTCTTTCTCGTTGAGGGATGTCCTACCTACCTACCTGTCTCCATTAGAGAACTTTTCTGCCCCAACGGCCATCTATTATCCGTGCTATATGGTCTGCCCATTACCAATTCACCTACTAATATTATAAATACGAAAATAACTCAATAGGGTATAGGTCACCACTAGGTTCCTAACATTCGTTCACCTGTGTCTAACCTCAGAATTTACATTGAATAGAATATAAATTCTGCTTGAAATTTTCAAAGACTTTTTCGCTGAAGGAAACGTGCATACACCTATTTTAATTTTGTGTAAAGTGCCCAATCCGCACTGGGTTTACATGGGAACAAATGCTGCTGTAAATTTGAGAGTTCTCAAAAACGGTACGTTTTACGAGCGGTGACCTTTTCCGCTTACTGCAGGTCACTGGAAGCTTCAAACTTGTCAGTTGGATTTCCGCTTCGCTAATTTTAAATGGAAGCAAATCGGAGGCCTTATTGTCTAATACTAGCAATCACAATCGCTTTCATCACTTCTTTCTGTCACACGGTAAAAGACGAGGGTAGAAAGAGACGACGAGTGCAATCGCAAATAAGTGCGTTTGACATATGGTCTCATCAGCATTAAATACTAAGCATGGCGCTCAAAAACCGGCTATTGGTGACCTATTAACTCGGCTCGAATCTTTTTCCTCATCTGACGATACCTGTTTGTCTATGGGACTTCCGGTTTCCGAAAAACTCGGAGATGCAAAGCTGAGTCCGAATCCACGACCCTTAGCTTGATGAAGCCATAGGTCAAAACCACCGGGCTACATCTAATCCCTCATCTTTATGACTTCAGCGTTTACGTAAAATTTTACTTCAAAACCATGTGTCATCAGTGAATGAAAAACGTGCGTACATCCTCGAAGCAGTTCAATTATGCGTGAAGTTCCCTTCCCGCTATACGTTTGCGTGGGAAATACAGACCGAACCCTGTCAATCTAAGAATTCTGTGCCAAACAGAAGGACGTTATATAGTCCAAAGATGGACCAGTTTAAACAGTCAGTTAAACCCTTTATACCACTTATCTGTTAAACTAAAGTAAAAGGAAATATAAAGCCAACCGCCAGACGATGTTCATACTTAATATTCCGCTAAGTTTAATTATTTTCACGTCTCATTTCAACTTAAAAGGCTCTAAGTGGTTCCCGAAGCCAAGCGACTTTGATCTCAAAGTCATCAAGACTACAGTGCATTATAGTGAAACAGCTGCGAGCGTTGAGGTTATTTTTACTCGCGCTCAAGCTTGCAATCGATAACTACCCTCTAAAGTGGCAAAATTATTTTAAACCGATAATAACGCTTCCAAAACCGCATATTAATATTTAAGTGTACAGAAAAAATTGCTTAAAATTAAACTTACCTTTGAAACAGCACAACCACAACACGATAAAAAAAATAAAAGAACGAAAAATAAAGTAAAATTTATTAACAGATTTTTTTTCAAATCGAGTTAGAATATAAAATGACGGGAGACAGCGACGCGACGTGCGCTCGCTACAGACAGTACTGGCTCTCTGAAATTTGGCTCTCGAGGGCGGCCTTTTATACCCGCGCGGGGTAGAGAGGGGGGACGATCCGCCATTTTGTCGTCGCCATGGCAACGAGGAGATGGGCTATTAGGGGGGCGCAGATTAGTTGTACGGACAGCAGCGGCGTGTAAATAATTAATTTTGTGATATTATGATTTAGTAATGATTTGGTTAACAGGTTTATGATTGTTTGTTGCTTGCAAAGACGTTTTGTATTTAAAAATATCGAGTACTTGATTATCTAGCCTCGTTTATCATATACTTTTATTAGATTCACTAATGTCTAACCAAAAATTTTTTTCGGTGTTCCCTTCTTTCGCAGACGGAAATTTTATAGAAATTCGTTTCGCAAAAAAGGTTACATATAATTATTTGGTATATTATTATTTTAACGACTATTTTTAGAAAAATAGTTAATTTCATTTCATAATATAATCTTTTTATTTAACAAACTTATCAAACTGTACAATTATTTATAAACAAATAGTGATTGTTCGGTAATAGTAGATTGTTGCACCAAGCAGAAAGTTATTTATTATTGCACCGAGTGCCGATTTGGAGCTCGAGTGTGAGCGAGGGCTTTAAAAAGCACGAGGGCAATATAAATTACTTAATGCGCGGTGCATAATCTGCTTTTCTTTCAACTGTTACAGGAATAGTAGACGAAAAAAAAGACTCATGCTAAACAATTAATAGGAAAGAAATGTCACTAGCACTCGATAATTCCATTTTTGTAAGTTTACATTTGTACTCTCAAAAAATGACCACGGAAAATGCGCAAGGCTCCCGCCAATTTGTTTCTTTTTTTATAATTTCTTACTTTTTTTTAGCAGAGTTAGTAGGTATATATAGCGATCTGTCAAATTTCGGATGGCCGCCCGGTTGGCCAACCAAACACAAAGTTTTTTTTTAATATACGGCTACTTACTATTTTTGGTAAGATTATTGGTAGCAACAATTTTTTGTACGCAAACTGTCCAATTTCATAAGACCGTCAGGTTGACCAACCTAACACTAGATTTTTTTACACTATGCAGGCTAATTTTATAGCCAAAATACTTGTGTTACCTCTCTGGTTGTGCAATTTAAAAAAAATGTAAAACAATACAATAAATGATTTTCATACATTTTTTCTGCTCTAGAGCAGAAAAGTCCCGCTTTGTGCTGGGTATTTAGTGCGTTATGATGAAATTAAAGCATGTTTGTAAGAAAAATACGTTAGAATATTAGAAATCACTACCAAAAAAGAAGGTTAGGTTAGAACTGCGACCTCACCAGAAAACAAATTTAATGTTTTTCTTGGAGATAAGCTTTATATTAACCAAATAAAATGAGAAAAAAGAATATTTGATTTGTTATTCTATTATTTGAATATTTAAACAATATAATATTTGTAACAAAAACAAAGATTTCATGTTTTTCAAATTAAGTTTTCAGTGTATTGATTATTCTATGAAACGATAATATAAAAAATCTGTTAAATTAAATTCTATCAAAATGTTATCTATAAAACAACGTACAACCTTGATTGAGTTTTTTTTACAAATTATTTGTTTTTGAAATGTTTATTTGGCCAAATGTATTTTATTCTGAAACTGTCCGGCAGTCCGTGCCGTGCACAACTCCGGCAAAAAAACCGTCCGTTGTTCCCTAAACATGGTTGCCAATAAAGCCAAAGTCAAAATATCTTTATTCAATTTATCTACATGCATATCATAACTTCCCTATTATAAATGTTCAGAAACGACTATCAAATGGCCTTTATTAAGAACTATGCGCGCAACTATGTTTTTTTTATGTCGAATGTCCGTGTGATCGAAGAAATTTAATATTTATTTTTCAAAACCTTTCCCTGCACACCGTACCATCTGCGTCCGTATCAACCCTCCATCACTCACACAAACACAACGCACGCACACTACAGCAATTCTAAATACGTACACGGAACACAGAATAGCAGTACACGCTTTTCTAGAAGTGAGAAAATTCGCACACAGACGCAGAAACGAAAGGAAAGATAACCAAATTTGCTTTGTGGGATTTTTTACTAGTTTAATATTGAATTGTTGGGTGTTAGAGTTGGGTTTTGCGTGTGCTAGAGCGAGATGTGTTGTTTTGGTTTCGAATTCAGAACGCTGTGTTCCGCAGAGTTGTTGGTTGGAAAATGGTTTTCAAATCTTTGGTATCCAGCTTCTATCGATGTATAGCGCTCGCTCGCTTTATCGTGCAGCGTCTCGTATCGTGATGTCTCTCTCGGTTTATGCACAATACGGAATGTTGTGTTAAAAAAGTTGAAGCAGGTAATTATTTTTAGTGCTGTTTTAATTTATAGTGCAACTAAACTAAGTATTTGTATGAGTTTTTAATTTATTAAGAGTTTTTGCGCATAGTTAAGTGTGATCATTTTTGGAAGCGTGTTTTATTTTTTATTAAGTACGTTTGTTTAATTGCTGTACTTAAAGTATTTTTTAAATCTATATTTTGATAAAAGATCTTTCTTGGTTCCGTTGTGCATAAACATCGTCATAGTGTCTTAGAACACAAGCAATTTAATTAAGAGCTTTTAATTTGATATTAGAACCAATTTGCCGCTCTCAAGTTGTTTGCTATTCGTCACGAGATGGCGCTGGCGAGCCTAAATCAGTTTACATCATTTTAACACCGATTGTCGAATGTAAATAAGGATAACAGTTATTTAATAAAAACAATATTCTACTCTGACTTATAAAAAGGCTCAATTTTGTGAACTTTTAGTTCTGCTATTCGAGTACAGATGGCGCTACTCTAACCAAGATAAAAATGGTAAATCCAAGTTTATTTTTGTGTGAATATTAAGGTAAAAATCATAAAGTTTAATGGAAAGCTTAATTGAAAAAGTAGTAAAAAAAGGTATATCATTTTATTGTAGTTTTTTGCATGGACTATGGACTATATAGTTCATAGTATCGGTTGAAATATTGGGATTTCACTACGATCAAGTGGCAATTTTGGATAAATAGTAGCCGCTAGCATTAGATCGACAGGTACAAGATAAAAAGCAGTGTGTTAGAGCTAGTCATCCAATACGGTTTAAAACGCATCTCAAAGTACAGACGTACATACGTTCGGAAACTCTAACAATTCAATAAACCTGCGAATACCAAACAAACATACTGCATGTTTAATTTTTATTATCATGCCAGTGAATGCAGAATATTAAAAAACTTGGTGCGTGGAAGCGGGAGACTGAATTTATTAAAACGGGTTCTGTACAATCAAAGAAACTGAATCGCGTATCAAAGTCAAAGTTAATTACTTATTCTGTGGTCGAAGTCAAAATCATCATGTCAGCCGAAAGACCACTGCTGGCCAGCTGGATATAGGCCTTCCACTCAACCGGTCTTGTACTTTCCGCATCCACCGCGATCCCGCGATCCAGGTCGTCGCTCCATCTTGTTGGAGGCCTACTGACAGCTCGTCTCCCGGTCCGCGGACGCCATTCGAGAATCTTCTGACCCCATGAAAACATCAAAACATCTTTATTAAATAAAAACTACCACCGGTAACCTTTGTGCTACTGACTGATGTCATGTTGACATTCCATACATTTGCCCAAGAAATCGTAGCGAAATTGATTATGAAAAGGTCCCAGGTTCTTAGTTTTAGGTGGTACTTATGGAGCCAAAATAAACCTTTCTTCCTTTCTTTCTTTCATCCCACACTAGAACCCTTCCCATATTCCACGGGATCAACGACATACCGTCTGGTCTAAGCCGTCGTCTCGAAACACCCGACGGCTCCAGGAGAGCCGGCACGTTAGCCGACGCAAGAGACCGATGAATAATGTCGTTAAGGGCAGCATGTCTCGCGAAGCGGCCCGCGTTTCTGGCAGTACAGTCCGTGGTGCCCAAGCCGGTCTACATCGCTTCCGCAGGGGCAACGATGTGGAGCGCAGACGGGCACCCCAAGACGTAGACAAACTGATTACTTTAACCCTTTAGTATGAATAAATATTTCGCGACCCCCTACCCGCTGTTTTTTTTCATGTACTTTATTTTGTGACAAATATAATTAATTAGTTATACCTAGTGCCAAAATTAATTAGACATTAATGACATTGTAATAAGAACCACGGCACGCGTCATCGTGAATGACTCTACCTATAACGCATTTACTTAATAAATATATTTTAACTCTTTTTTTTACTGAAGTAGTGTTCCCAGCATCTATTAGGGGCTCCGCGACCCCCCTAAAGAGGCTTTCCCCGTTTGAAAAACACTGCTTCAACCATTTTCAAACAAGGAAGTAAGGATGTTAAGCCGACCGGTCGAAGTGCTGGAATTTCACCCGGTCCCCGTATTTCCATGCCCGCGGAACCCTAAAAAAAGCAATTAGCAACCACATGCCTGGAATTTCGCGAAAGTAATCCCATCTCGTTCTAGCAAGTAGTTTTACATTTTTGCTGAAGTAGCAACGGCGCGGCGTATCCACCAGAGATGTGCGAAGTTGTGTTGTGAGGAATGTGGTTGTCATGAACCAATAGAAACTTCAAGGCTGTCCAACAGTGGACGTCCTACGGCTGTAATTGTATTTACTGTTCGTTAAAAACCGGCCAAGAGCGTGTCGGACACTCCCAAAATAGGGTTCCGTAGCCATTACAAAAAAATGAAGTAATATTTTTCTAAGGATTTCGTATTTTATACGGAGTCTTCCAAGTTTAGGTATATTTTATACCTTAGGCTGCTATTTACTCTTAAACTACTAATAATTCTCATGAAAACTTAACCTTATTGTTTTCCTTGTAAGTTTGATATACTTACTACCATCCTGAATTTTTTCAAATTTTTTCACTCACCGGTTTAGATTTTAAAAGGACGAATTAATGTTTATGACCGGTTTTTAAAGAAAATAAAAGTCTATCACGAATAATTATTGAAGTAGACACATTGACTTATATATTAAGAAGGGTTCTATCAGACAACATTACTAATTTTCATTCAATTTTTATGGAATAATCGAGAACACTTAACACAAGTTATGGCCAGACCAACAGTTTTTTGGCCTAAAATTGTTCAACTTTGATGCCAAATATCTCGAAGACAATGAACTTTGAAGTAAATATGGGATACTATATTGCTTAAAGCCGTTGTTGTTAATATAATAAGCTGCAAAACACATTGCAAAACTAAGGAATTCACATCGAAGGTCATTGGGGCATGGGATCCCCTTAAATCATACTTATCTGATAGTTGCACTAAAGCTACATAAAGTTGGCATGCATCCAATATTTTCATCTGCAGCTGACAGTCCAATTTTCCTGTTTATTTCATTTGGGTACAGTTGCGCTCGGCTGCACTATCTGAGATGTTACAGTCGGTATACCTTATACAGATATAGTTCCTCACTGGAGCATCCTAATTTCAAAATCGAAGATTCTTTTGATTGACTGTTTACTTACCTATGACGATATAAAAAACGTTTTTTTTTTCTAAAAAAGCTGACACTAACCTCATTAATCTTAACTAGGGTAAACCATACAGTAATTGCTCACTTGAATTTTCTATATGAAACAACAATAATATAAATTATTTAATGACAAAAGCGACTAGATTATTATAATTAGCACGATATTTATTATGATTTATCACCACTTTTCTTTGTAAACATTTGATTTAATTCAAGTGGGCAATTACTGTATGGTTAACCGTACGTACTAATCTTACATGAAAAAGATTTTTATACCGGGTGTGGCCTGTAATATGAGCAAATAATTAAAACATTGATCATACTCGTCAAACTGAACAATATTAGTTCAGCGACTTTTAAAAATACATAGATTAGTCTTAACCGACGGTTTAATGTGATGTTAAGTGGCGGTTAGGTGTGATGCCGTCTCTATTTGTTTTGTTCGAATAGACGGAGACGACATCACATTTAACCGTCGGTTAACGCTAATCAATGGATGGTGAAACAGCCACTTAGTCTTTTAATTTTTATTACACTTTTAAGTTTATTCGAAGAAGCAATGTAAAGCAAAATGCTTGATGCTTGTAGCGTGACAGGCGACGTCAGTTGTGTTCTAGGATGGCGTACATTGATTACAGTATTTAATTTAATTAAGTGCGATTTGAAAAATATTCATCATCATCATCCAGCCTATATACGTCCCACTGCTGGGCACAGGCCTCCTCTCAGAACAAGAGGGCTTGGCATAGTTCCACGCGGGCCAGCGCGGATTGGGAACTTCACACGCACCATTGAATTGCTTCGCAGGTTTGTGCAGGTTTCCTCACGATGTTTTCCTTCACCGCATAGCTCGTGGTAAATTTCAAATGTAATTCCGCACATGAATTTTCGAAAAACTCAGAGGTGCGAGCCGGGGTTTGAACCCGCGACCCTCTGCTTGAGAGGCGATAGGTCAACCACTAGGCCACCACGGAAAAATATTAATAACCAGTTAAAATGGAATTCAACAGGCGAGGTCTTAAGCAATTAGCTCATGGTTTAATGACTAAATTTACAAATAATTTATCTTATTAAAACCGAAAGTACCAAATACATGGTCGTCCTACATTAATTATTGAAGTAAATAGATATCTACGGGGAATTCCCCGTAAAATCATACTGTTTTACGTCAATACGACCTTGACAATGGCATAACTTATTTATTACTCATAAGCTAAAGTAACCGTGGTGGCCGAGTGGTTTGACCTATGGCCTCTCAAGCAGAGGATCGCGGGTTCAAACCCCGGTTTATTTGGAATGAATACGGTGAAGGAAAACATCGTGAGGAAACCTGCGCAAACCTGCGAAGCCATTCAATGGTGTGTGTGTGAAGTTCCCAATCCGCACTGGGCCCGCGTGGGAACTACGGCCCGAGCCCTTCATTCTGAGAGGAGGCCTATGCCCAGCAGTGTGACGTATATAGGCTGGGATGATGAAGCTAAAGTATAATGATTTTAAAAAAGGTTGTAAGCTTATAGACAAAAAATTTAGTAGTTCACTTATAAATATTTGTAATAGGAGTAAACATTATTTAGGGGCTGTTTCACCATCCATTGACGGTTAAATGTGATGCCGTCTCCGTCTTTTCGAACAAAACAAACAGAGACGGCATCACACCTAACCGCCAGTTAACACTAATCAATGGATGGTGAAACAGCCCCTTAATGAAAAATCGCAATAATGCTCGTTCAATATAATAATGAAAAAAAAAACTATGCAAGTCAAACGTTTGCAGTATTTTTCAGCGTGGAGCTTTAATTTGCACGTAAAAAGCATTTAAAACGTTTAGTTGTAACGTTAGCAGGTTTAGACGGACAGATAGACAAATGGGCATGAGCACTTCATTACGAAGCACTCGCGCAGGGGGTGAGGGTAACCAAAATAGAGTAATTAAACGGGTTAAAAAAGTAGGTGTGCGGGAAATGTTATCTTAATTTGTAAAGGGCAAAAATAATAATGATACATCGAATGTTTTATAAAATTGGCGAATATTTAATTTAACTTTTGAATTTTTTCCATTGTACTGTATTCGGCATTGTTAACACTGTGTTGCTCAATATATAATACAACACAATTTACAGTTGTTTGTGTTATGAAAGTTTGTTATGATGCGTTTAGTCTCAGCATTATGCTGAGTCAGCGATCGTTTCGCTTTCGCGGGACACACACAAATTGTGTATCAATGTACTTACTATGTTCATGATGTTTCATGTTACATGTAATTTTTTTGGTTTACTTGTGTGTATGGTTCCAACGGAAGACCAGCGTCGGCCCCAAGGTTGACATCATGCTGAGTTGGGACCATTTCGTTGTAGTGTGGTGGTGGTGATAGATGGGTTTGTGTGATTTGTGTGTGTTCTTACAGTGTGGAGGTGGCGGAACTGCATGAACACGCATATTTTTTCATAAGCTTAGCTATCGTAAGGTCGCGGGTGAGCAAGGAAATTATTTTAGTTCATTGAAGAAATAACCATTTTATTTGAACTGAGTTTAGAGTCACGCGCGTAGATCCCCATTACCTAAGCTCTTACCAGTTACAGTCCCCACAGTACCTACATTAAGAAAGGATGTTTCAAAATTGTTACTGGATGAAACTGAAAGAAAACACGCCCGTTAAAAAGTTGATACTCATGTAGCCACTACCCCAGTAGCAGTACGTCGCGGAATGTACAAAAATGTTCATTAACGTACACTCGGCTCAAAAACGATAACACTCAGCCAGATTAATGGAGCGAGCTTTGCATATTCACGCTGACTGTACATTATGAGTTAATTTAAACTCTCTCCTACACGTGTTTGTCCTATTCCTGGGCACAGTCTCAAAATGAGAGGGTTTGGGTAATTCCCACGCGGGCCCAGTGCGGAATAGGAACTTCACACACACCATTGAATCGCTTCACAGGTTTGTGCTTTCCTCACGATGTTCTCCTTCACCGTTAAGCTCGTGGTAAATTTCAAATGTATTTTCACAAATGAATTTCGTAAAACTCAGAGGGGGCAGCAATCGCTTAGGGGCACTGGCAGGCTTTTTAAACTAGGTTTAAGTGGTCTAAAGTCCTGTCAGATCCATACAGCACAGGCAGCAGCAGGCGGTTTGCAGGTGGTAGACCTTGTGCAAGGTCCGCCCGGATTGCTATCACCATCTTGCTCGCTAATCCTGCCGTGAAGCAGCAGTGCTTGCACGTGAAATTACTGGCACTTGAGGTATCCCATCTCAGCCCCCTAGGTTGACAACGCATCTGCAAAACCCCTGGTGTTGCAGATGTTTATGGGCGGTGGTGATCTCTTACCATCAGGAGACACACTTGCTCGTTTGCCATCCAGTCGAATAAAAAAAAATACAAGAACTGTCAGTTTAAGCCTTAAATCGAGATTTAAAAAAGCCTACAAGACGTCCTTAATAAATTAGGATCTAAGCGGTGGTATTTAACTGCTCTATATAAATCAATGAAAACAAACGAGTGCATTCTTCACGTGATGGATTGCTGCTAAGTCAAAAAGACAATTGTCATTTTCTACTAGGTACACGAATCCTTCCGATTTCCCCCGAACACACAAACAATCGCGCCTGTATTCTGACAAAAACGGTACAATAGTGACAGGTTGCTAGCCTGTCGCCTACGGTATACCTTATCTATATCCTCAGTACGACATCCACGGAAGGAATCATCATCATCATCCCAGCCTATATACGTCCCACTGCTGGGCACAGGCCTCCTCTCAAATCAGAGGGCTT
Organism: Choristoneura fumiferana; assembly: GCF_025370935.1. Taxonomy (NCBI): domain Eukaryota; kingdom Metazoa; phylum Arthropoda; class Insecta; order Lepidoptera; family Tortricidae; genus Choristoneura; species Choristoneura fumiferana. Next base: position 9,435,152 of record NC_133498.1, on the reverse strand, counting down.
GGGCCATAGTTCCCACGCGGGCCAGTGCGGATTGGGAACTTCGCACGCACCATTGAATCGCTTCGCAGGTTTGTGCAGGTTTCCTCACGATGTTTTCCTTCACCGCAAAGCCCGAGGTAAATTTCAAATGTAATTCCGCACATGAATTCCGAAAACTCAGAGGTGCGAGCCGAAGTTCGAACCCATGACCCTGTGCTTGAGAGGCGATAGGTCAAACCACTAGGCCACCACGGCTTCTGAACGGAAGGAAAGGAGTGGTGTAATTCTAACCATTAAGAGCTCACAGACTGTACCTACTAAAGATAATTTGACTTAAACTTTGACACGCCTACCAAAAATGTTCTTACTTATACTGCTGAGGTTATCTGGTCACATCCGACATGTCGTACAAACACCCTCTTGTCAATACATAAAGGTGTCCGTGCCCAACAAACATGACCCGACGGTACACAAAACAATATCGCGGCAATCGATGCCCCGGGTTATAAAATCACCCTCCACATGGCTATTCGTGAGTTTAGATTGTCTAATTTGGGTAGTCCGTTTTAGAATAGGACAGAGCCAATGGCACTTTGCAGGCACTCGCCCTGTCGTCAAACCCAGCACCGCGATCCTCGGCGTTGACATGACGATGTTCAATTCCGTGCTTCTGCAGGAAAAGGCCGAATACTTAGGCCAAAATTCGTTCTTTGAATTTAATGGCCTTACTACGGTGAGTGCTCCGAAGAATCCTGAAAACTATTTAATTTAGAAGGCCCATTTTGAAGAATAGAACATTGTTGTAGAGGCTCGAAAGTAGGAATAGATGAACGAGTAGTTTGAAGGCCGTTCCGAAAGGGAGGCCTTCGATAATACAAGTTCATCTATTGCACTTTTGGCCGAGACATACATGCTTTTCACGATCACTGCGTTCTTAGTGGCCAGTACCTACGCAACCACATGTTAAAAAAAAATCAATACGTCATCATCGTCATGTGTAAAAATTAAAGCATTTTTTGCATATTATGCGTTTAAGAAAAAAAAAAACACCATTGGTCAATTTTAGGTGGTGCTTATGGAGCCAAAATAAACCTTTCTTTCTTTCTTTCTTTCTTTCTTTCTTTCTTTCTTTTTTCTTTCTTTCTTCTTCTTTCTTTCTTTTTTCTTTCTTTCTCTTTCTTTCTTCTTTCTTTCTTTCTTTCTTTCTTTCTTTCAATTTAATTTCACATGCAGCAGACGATTACTTTTGATTGGTCCAATTGTCGTTTCTGCACGCCAAGAATGAAATTCAGAAATTATAAACTAAAAAGTCGTATCGTATTATGAAATGCATATATTGATACGACCTGTTTTCGTAATGTGTTACATTGTTGTCGTGTTTTGCGAGCCATAAATGAGACAGCTGGTAAATGTAATAGGCAGTTTTGGGTACTGGATTTAGATTATCTATGGCCGCATTTTCGAGCAGTGTTAACTATTAAGAAGATTAAGAAGAAAGAAGATTTCCCGGTCTCCCTAAACCTACTTCAAATGATAATGAATATCAACTGAACTAAATGACAGGTGTAACCAAGAACTATTCATAGTCAATTTAGCCAGGTTTCCACAATAAAGTTAGTATCAGTTTGGGCGGGGTGACGAACAATGCCGCTTGTACACAAAGCAGGTGGAAATTGAATTTTGCAATGTTTTACGTCTCGGTGTAGCTGGTAAACTTTGAACTAAAGACATAATTAATAATAGAAAGAAGGATATAAAACATTTAAAGAAATAAATACTTAGTTATACGTGACGACCGAATACTCGTAGCTAAGTTGTTAGTGACCCTGACAACGAAGCTAGGGGTTGCGGGTTCCATCCCCGTGACGGGCAAATGTACAGTACGGGTAAATGTAATGTTTGTACTTGAGTCTTGGATGTTTGTATGTATTTGTAATATTTATCTATAAATGTATGTCTATCCATTGTCTAGTAGGTACCCATAGTACAAGCTTTGCTTAGTTTGGGGCTAGGTCAATACGGTATTTGGCAACTCCTAAATTTGCCATATCTTAATATTATTATGAAAATATAGATATACAGACAGTGTTTAGCGAAGAGAAAACTTAAATCGGTTGAAAATTGGATTTATAGTGAATTTTTGAAAAACCTGTCTCTTTCTCAAACGCTTTTCTCTATGCAGAAAGTATGGCGGTGCTGGCGTGTGACGTCACATGCCAATATATCTTTCTCTGTCTAATCTTGAATTTCAAACCCTCATAACTTTGTTATTTGCAAAGGTAGCTTAAAAATTGTTTCTTTATTCGATAACAGGCATTGTGTACAAAATAGTCAAATACCGTATTGGTGTAATTTGTCCCAAGATAATTGTTATATTATGAAATAATACCAAATCTATTATATAACACTAGTTGTTTATTCGCGGCATCACACGCGTAAAGCATTAAGAGCGTTTATACCTGCTGAGCTGGCAACGTTGCTTTTTGGTTAGTTTTTCTCGATTATTCCATAAAAATTGAATGAAAATTAAAAATGTGGTCGCATAGAACTGTTCTTAATATATATGTTAATGTGTCTACTCCAATGATTATTCGTGATAGACTTTTATATTCTTTAAAAACGAGCAAATGTTTAGTAACGGAACAAAAACAGGATGGAGCGACGACCTGGTTAAGGCACTTGTCTCACCGCCAGCGAGGAAACGATTGGCTATCGACTATTTTCTCGCTCAAGAAACGAACAAAAGATATAAGATCCTGTGCGAGTAAAAGAGACACATATATTAATAGTTGATCGCTGGCTGTTCACACTGCGGCGAGAACTCGCTCTTACATCTTTTGTCGCAGCGACAAGAGCTATAAAACTCGCTGAGCTATAGATACTCGCTCAGCGATGTCAGCTTGGCGGCCGCCCCGCACGAGCGAGTCGAGTGGAGCGAGTAATCGCCCGTCGCACGCGAACACTCGCTTACAGCCGAGCGACAAAACTACACTCGCTTCTCGCTGCTCGCCCACTCGTTTCTAGTTACTCGCTCTACTCGCTTCTCGCTCATCGTCGGCGGTGGGACAAGTGCCTAAGATCGCGGGATCGCGGTGGATGCGGAAAGCACGAGACCGGTCTGAGTGGAGAGCCTTGGGGGGGCCTATTTCCAGCAGTGGACGTCTTTCGGCTGACATGATGATGATAGGCAAAAACTAGTTTTAATAAAGGCTTAGGTTCTCAGTTTAATAGCGAATGCAACAAGTTAGTCGGTTCGATTCCAGACAATGCCGTCTCGTAGCCGCTGAAGATTAAAACTTGCACTATTCAATTCTGCGGCGTGTTTTCTTGATTTCTGTTAACTTGGACAGATGGCTCATTCATTGATAGAAGCCAGAGGCTGTATTGCCGAACGATTCTGGCGCTCGCGATCGCAATCAAATGACAGTTAATGACAGTTAGTCAGTAACGTTAGGAAACACGGCCTCAGGTTAATAAACTTTTTGGTCAAATTTCTTTTTATTTTTGTATTTTATTTATTTGGGGCATCAACAGCAATACCTAGAAAAATCTCTTTTTTTATACATAATGAGTTCACGTCATTTTTAAGGGTCAAATTGTAAACTTATATAACACACATAAGACACAGACAAAAAAAAAAATTTTTTATCCTTTTTGGTAAATATGTATGAATCAAGTGTCTGTAGTAAATTATGTGTGTCTTACTATTTAATGTAGGTATGTCATGCTTAATGTTATCATCATCATCATCCCAGCCTATATACCTATGTCCCACTGCTGGGCACAGGCCTCCTATCAGGAAGAGAGGGCTTGGGCCGTAGTTCCCACGCGGGCCGAGTGCGGATCGGGAACTTCAAACACACCATTGAATTGCTTCGCAGGTTTGTACAGGTTAATATTATGGAAATAACTAACCCAACCAACAGAAAGTTGGAAAACCCCGACTTTGTCACTTCAAAGTTGGCAAAAGGCTGAACCGATTTTGATAAAACATGTCTAAGAACCATCGCTCGAAAACCTGCATTCAATTAAAAAAAACCGCATTCAAATCGGTCCACCCGTTTAAGAGCTACGGTACCACAGACAGACAGACACACGGACACGCATAGCGCTCAAACCTATAACACCCCTCTTTTTGTACAACTAGTATTATTCAACTCACCGGGTCCCAAGATATAGGCTCAGCTTAATTTGGGGCCCGCCATTCATGTAAACTTTTAGTTTGTGTAGTAAATATTTTTCTTTTTTCATTTCCTTCATATTTATATTCATTTATTAGCTTTAAGTGTCGATTACAATGATCTTAGTCTAAGGGTTAAGTAGTACACACCTAGCCAGATCTAGCATGCAAATATTGGTATTAGATAATTCTAAAATATTTAATTTAAGTAGGCACAATAATCCATTAGGTCAATACTTTGGTGTCATAGCTCTAAATAATCTTTAACAGAGTAAAACGACATTTCTCTCAGCCAGATACGGATCCTTTTCTTAAAGTACCTCTCGCGATAACTGCTCTATGCGACAACAATAAATGACAAAAGCACATGTTTGCACCTAAGTGGGTCACAGTACCCTTCGTATCAAAAACACAGAGCAGGAAACGTCACGAGATAGCGCTAGTGGCAGGGGTACCGAATGTTCTCGATGCGAACTCGCCTCACATATTTTACAACTTTTTTTATGACATTTTATACTACAGTTCGATTTTGGGTTTTATAGTTCTATAACAAGGAAATCTTTGCCTAATTTTAATAGACTGGGAAGGATGTTTAATGTGTATTTCGGCTAAAAACGGTACAATATAAAAAACGTAAGAAAATAAGACTTAAATACCGAATATCAAATATATTCTCTCAATATATTCTTTATCATCATCATCATGTCAGCCGAAAGACGTCCACTGCTGGACCAATGCTCTCCACTCAGACCGGTCTTGTGCTTTCCGCATCCACCGCGATCCCGCGATCTTAACCAAGTCGTCACTCCCGTTTACCTTTACTTGCCCGAATTTCATTTGCCCGAATTTCACTTGCCATACCAACGTTTGCCATAAAATATATAGAACCATGCTGGGCGACTCGGTCGCCTTAGCAACGGCTAATAACGCCGCAAAAAACACGTTTCTTGTATGACGACCCCCTTTAGTTTGTAACTTTATATTATTTTTAGTATTTGTTGTTATGGCGGCCACAGTAATACATAATCTGTGAAAATTTCAAGTATCTAACTTTTACGGCTTAAGAGATAGAGCCCTGTGACAGACGGACAGACAGACAGCGGAGTCTTAGTAATAGGGTCACGTTGGCACCCTTTGGGTACGAAACCCTAAAAAACAATCGATTTGTCGATAACATCGATAAAAACCGGTGCTCTCTCCCTAAAATCTGTCAAAAGCCGCACGCAAAATTCCGGGCCTTAGATATAACCTATATTGAGTTACTTTACAGGAAATTCGTGAACAAATAGTACCGCTGTATCACAGAGAACAGCCTTGGCGGAAGTGCGCTTTCATTCGTCTGTCTGTCTGTCCGTGTGACGAGGGCACATTGCTATTAACATACATGTATTTAATTAACATATTGACGTTATCTGGTTTGTTTAGGAACTGGTGTCAAAGTGAAGATATTGTCGACGGTAAAAGACGTTTTAATTTAATTTTGGCGAAGCACGTTAAACTCAAATGCGAAAGTTTGTGTCTTTGTTTGTTGCTTCATCACGTCTAAACCGATGAACCGATTAAGATGAGATTCGGTATACAGCTAGTTTAATTCTCGGGGAAGGATATAGGATAATTTTTAGCCCGGAAAATTGCATAGTTCCCGCGGGATAGCGATAAACGAACTTTACGCGGACGGAGCTAGTTTAATAAAAAGCACTGACTGTTTTCACAAGAACCTCTGTTGAGAAAAATCCGGCAAGAAACTCAACGCTCAGGGTTGCCACGTTTTGAGAGATTGGACCAATTGAATCGAGATTAAAAGGTCACACTGAAAATCTCTGGCTTGCCGCACTGTCACAAATGAGTAAAAAACGCACATTTTAGGGGTCCGTGGCCAAAATGGCGAAAAAATGGTCTGTCCGTCCGTCCACTGCTACAAAGCTATAAATAAATTGGATATGCAGCAATTATGTCGACAAAGGCAAAGTGGTAACGTAGAAAAAAATTTTTAGTGTACCTCCCATTGACATATGTATGTATTGAGATCTACTTACTGTCTGCTTATAGAAAAATATCGCATGTTCGACGCAAAATGCTTATACGACAACAATTTCAACCAGAAAAATTCAGTTCCATTTTACCCACTTTGTACTTTTTACATCATACTCTAAACGCATCAATACGGCTGAATGGCCCTTCAGATCTGTGCCAAAAAAAAACAACACCAAACGTCAACTTCCAATGCCGCCAACCTAAACCGGAAGCGGCGGACGTTCGACGGCGCATCCGGTCAGCAGGATTCAAATTTCGAACTGATATCACCCGGCGCCGTTCGGATGCCAGGAAATTGAGCTGTCCAGTTTTGGAGGTTAGTTTTATTGAATTCCAGGTTATTTAGCCAGTTGTAATTACTTGTTAAGGAACTAAGTTATTTCTAGGTGTAGTTTGAGATAGGTGAAGACGGGGCACGTCGCTAGTATATGTGTCATAATTTAAGATGATTTTAGTCGGTGATCAGGAGTTGAAAATATATAAATAGCTGAAATGGAGTTTAGTATGTAAGATTATTTAATTACAATTTCAACTAGTGATGTTGTTATAACCTAATCAACAAAAAGTTGGAAAGTTCGTCAGTTCAAAATTCAATATCTCAAAAACGGCTGAACCGATTTTGATAAAACATATCTAAGGACCATCGCTAGAAAACCTGCTTTCAAATAAAAAGAACCTCATTCAAATCGGTCCACCCGTTTAAGAGCTACGGTGCCACAGACAGACAGACACACATAGCGGTGAAACTTATAGCACCTCTCTTTTTGACTCAAGAAGATGGTATCCGTTCATTTCGCAACTAACGTTTGGCAACCTGATTCATTTCGCAACTTTTCATTTCGCAAACCAGGTATAAAACTGAAAATATCTCAGGATTTATTTCAGGGCCATCGTGTAGAACCCTTTAGGTTAGGTAAGTTTTATAAAAATCCTGAAATATTTACAGTTTCAGAAATATTAAACAGTTGCGAAATGAAAAGTTGCGAAATGAATCAGGTTGCCAAACGTTACTTGCGAAACATTAGTGAACCTATGGGATATTCCCCATAAGTCTTGTATCTACTATAACTTTTATACTCAAATCTATATTTTGTTGATACTACGTTCACAATATTACTATAATTTAGTAAGTAAATAGCTATCAGAAAACAATATCTTTAATACACGTGTGTAATTTTATCAATGATGCATGTCGTCTAGGTGATTTTAAAACTGATACTCGTTTCCACTACACCATCTTAAAAATATACACGGTGATTGAGTACCGTGGATGTGGCACTAAACTAGCAGTACCTGGGCGACCGAGCTTTGCTCGGGCTAAAACTCGACATTAAGCGTTTTCCCAGATAAGACTAAGCTAGATCAATTTGTCAGCCCCGAAAACCCCCTCATACCAAATTTCATGGAAATCGTTGGAGCCGTTTCCGAGATTCTGATTATATACATAGCTACATATACAAGAATTGCTCGTTTCAAGATATTAGATAGATAGATAGATTAGATACAACATTGTGCAAGGTCCGCCCTTATTGCTACCACCATCTTGCTCGCTAATCCTGCCGTGAAGCAGCAGTGCTTGCACTGTTGTGTTTCGGCGTGGAGAGTAAGACAGCCGGTGAAATTACTAGCACCTGAGGTATTCCATCTTAGCCTCTACCATGCATCTGCAATACCCCTGGCGTTGCAGATGTTTATCGGCGGTGTGATCTCTAACCATCAGGAGACCCACTTGCTCGTTTGTCATCCAGTCGAATAAAAAAAGAAAAGATACAACCCTGTAAAATTATGATTGGTTTTTGGAGTCTTTTTGTAATTTTTATTTCAACTCCAAATTTGTTACTTTTATGGTCATCCCGTGAAATCCAACGAAAATACAAACTGAAACATGGATGCACAGAAAAAACCCAGAAAAAGAGACCAGCGCTGGGAATCGAACCCAGGTCCTCAGCATCCATGCTGCGTGCCATACCCCTACACCACCACTGAACAGGAGTCTAGACACAAATTTCTCCCATGCACCATACATTTCAGTCTGCTTTTTTCATTCTTAGCCACTTAAGCAGCGACACTAGCGACATCTATGTTTTAGCTCATCGAGAAACATCAACACTCCTTCGGAACTAACTGCTCACCCGGACCGGACAAGAGATGTCGCTATTAAGCAATCAAATTCTGATTGGTTTTTGGAGTCTTTTTGTTACCTTGTAAAATCTAGATATTTAACCCATATAATTTTGAATTCCTAATACAAAAAGTGTAATAAGTTTGACGCCAATCTCTGTCTGTGGCATCGTAGGTCTCAAAAGGATGGACTCATTTTGATGCGATTTTTTTTATGTGAAAGTGAGTTCCCTTACAAATAGTTCTTTTTTTCACTCTTCACAATAGTTCTTAGCTAAGATTGATAAAAATTTGTTCAGCTGTTTTTGTGATATTAAAGTTTGGAATTACAGTGTTTTGCTACTTTTAATAGTTATGAGAATTGTACTATAACAATACAATACAATAAAATACAAATATTCTTTATTGCACACCATAAATCAGTACAAAAAACTTATAAATTATCGTTTAAAAAAATTACTTCCTTTCTACCAAGTTTCTTGCGGCGCATTCTTCTTGGCAATGATGGTCTTTCCGAAAGCACTGGTAAAAATAAAAAAGTGACATGTAAAAGAACCTTTTACGGCCTACTTGAACTTTGTTCGGTGGAACCCCACACAGCTCAGTAAATAATAATATTTATATAAATTATACAAACACAAGAAAAAATTTTTACTTGCGGTCCGTGCGTTATACATTATGCCATCAGTTCCTTTTCATGTAAGCACCGCATCATCTTTTGTACTACCGGCATTCTTACCGTACTAAAACGTCGAGATTATCGTGAAACATTGAAAACGTACTTAGATTTTGCCGATACAGCACGCACCCGCCATTTTGTTGCTCGTTGCCGCGCCAAATGCCATCTGTCAGTTTGACAGCGCGCCATTATTTGAGGCGTTTTTAATAAGCGTTTAAAGCGAACGTGCATCGGTGCACTTTGTATCAGAATATTGTATCTGCACAATGTTTTGTTCAAAGGTTGAATAGTAGTGTTCTGGAAAGTGTGCGCCGCGACACACTGGTGCACCGTGGTCATTACTTGGTATGCCTCGGAAAAATAAAAGGTATTTGTAATTTGTCTTTGCTTTTAAAAAACAATTTTTTTGTTTATTAATATTACTGAAAAACTGATTTTTCATTTATGGTGTAGGTATTTCCAAAATTTTCGTTTTCCTAGATGTACCTTGAATTATATTATAAACTAACAATAGAGTAAAATGCTGAAAAGAGAGAGCAAGGTGATAGTGGGAGATTTATTTATTTATTATTTCATAACATTTACACGGCATAACAGATATACATCCAATTCACCGTATATGTTAAGATATGTAGATGGTTAAAAAATAGGTTCTCTATCCTTTTCTGCAAAATATTATATTATATATCCAAAGCCAAAGCCGTTGTGGCATAGTGGTTCGACCTATTGGCTCTCAAGCAGAGGGTTGTGGGTCCTCTCACTTTTTTGGAATTTAGTGCGAATTTACATTTGAAATTTACCAAGAGCTTTACCGTCAAGGAAAACACCTTGAGGTAGCCCTTACAAGCAATTAAGTGGTGTGTTTGAAGTTCCCAATCCACACTGGTCCTGAGTGGGAACTACGGCCTAAGCCTTATCAATCTGAGAGGAGGCCTGTGCTCTGCAATGAGACGCGTATAGGGCGAGATTATGATGAAGTTCTGGTATTCTTCACTACCAATGCCTAGGATCACCCAGGGCACACTTCTAGGGCTACGATTTCAATCTTAATATCGAAAAAAATCCTTTATAGTCACCCAATTTTTTTTTATACTTTAGAGATTTGCATACACAAATGTTTATCGTTTTCTTATTTCATTACAAAATGGTACAGTTTTTAACATAAAGCCATAATCCGCATGGTAAATAGAGCCGTAAAATATGCTGGCTGCGAGGAATAATTGGTATTTTATACAGCTTCTTGGGGCTTAGGAGAAATTAAAGAAATCAATGGATATGACTCCATTTTCTTCCACAAATAATATTATTTCTGCAGGAGTGCATTTCAGGGTTCATTACAAGCTTACATATATTTAACTTATCGTGTGTCTTGAGTGGGTCAATTTTGGCCAAGTTCTAGGGTCGGATTGATTTCAAAATTTGGTACGAATATGTAGTTTGAAACATAATAAAAGTAAATTCAGCTAAAGAACTTGCATTTTTTTAACAGTTTTTGATTCCTCTTCCTACAACAGCTTGTTGTATGTTTTTATGTGTTTAGTTTTAAATGGGGCAGCCCCACACACAGTCCGACTGAATAGCGTTGCGGCTTGCCGCCGCAACAATCTGCTGAGTAGGGCAATTTATACTATTCAGTTGTATTTTGTTTCTTTTCTTTTGTACAATAAAGAGTTTACATACATACATCATCCCATGATCTCAGCCTATATACGTCCCACTGCTGGGCACAGGCCTCCTCTCAGAACAAGAGGGCTTGGGCCATAGTTCCCACGCGGGCCCAGTGCGGATTGGGAACTTCACACGCACCATTGAATTGCTTCGCAGGTTTGTGCAGGTTTCCTCACGATGTTTTCCTTCACCGCAAAGTTCGTGGTAAATTTCAAATGTAATTCCGCACATGAATTTCGAAAAACTCAGAGGTGCGCGCCGGGGTTTGAACCCACGACCCTCTGTTTGAGAGGCGATAGGTCAAACCACTAGGCCACCACGGCTTCTCACATACATACATACATACATATTTTTTATATATTCTTCTGTGTATTGAAATAAATAAATATTTATAATGTATCATGTGTGTGTGTGTGTGTGTGTGTGTGTGTGTGTGTGTGTGTGTGTGTGTGTGTGTGTGTGTGTGTGTGTGTTCATTGTGGCGTTCTAAGGGGAGGCCTTTGTCCAGCAGTGGACGTCTTCGGGCTGATGATGATGATGATGAATGTATATATCTAAGTTTGTCAGTGTATGCGAGTGTGTTTGTTGTTAAAGAGTTCACCTCTCCTCTTCCCTGTACCTCTTCATAAAAACTTAGTACCGTTTGTTACTTCTCCATTTGTTTATTAGTTTATTTTTTGTAGGTTCGATGGAAATATTTTAGTAAATTTGGACCCATTTATTTTTACAATGTATTGCAAATTATGCTTGTACATATAGTAATATATCATTGTTTTTTTGTGTTTGGTGGTCGAACTGTTGGGACAGTTAATCAATCACTTTTATTTATTTCTTTCTTTCTTTATTTTTCAAGCAACCGTGTCCACAGTATTCTTTCGCACTCTAACCCCTCCAGATGTAAATGAACGGCGCCCCGCGCTCTGAGACAAACAAACAACACCATTATACCTATAGATACTTGTTGCTTCGGGAAATCGGACGTACTAGTAACTTCTGAGTCTTTTTTATGAAAGACTCGTGTTTGCGTTCAATTCAAATATTTAGGACAAAGGGCATATTTGTTAAGCCGTGGTGGCCTAGTGGTTTGACCTATCGCCTCTCAAGCAGAGGGTCGTGGGTTCAAACCCCGGCTCGCCTCTGAGTTTTCCGAAATTCATGTGCGGAATTACATTTGAAATTTGCCACGAGCTTTGCGGTGAAGGAAAACATCGTGAGGAAACCTGCACAAACCTGTGTAGCAATTCAAGGGTGCGTGTGAAGTTGCCAATCCGCACTGGGCCCGCGTTTGACGTATGGCCCAAGCCCTCTTGTTCTGAACGTATATAGGCTGGGACCTGAGATGGATGGTAGTGGTGGCATATTTGTTGGTGAACGCTTGGTCTAATGTTAGTTACAATGAGGGCTTGAATAAAAATTAACTGGGTAGTTAATTAAAAAAAATCCTGGGTAAAATATTTCGGACACGTATTTTTACTTTTCTCAATCAAACAAAAAAATGACAAAGATGAAACGCCTCAAAGTTCGGGAGTGGGGTCTAGTGACGTCACGCGGAACTTTAAAAGGCTTTATCTTCATATTTTTTTGTATAAATGTCAAAAGAAAATAACCTTATCATAAAAATTACATTTTTAATACAAGCTTTTTTTGCTGATTGTACTTTTTTTGACTGTACTGCATTGCCACCCAAACTACATTTGCATACCAAATTTCAAGTCGATGCTATTAACCGTTGAAGAGTTCCGTCCTGCGGAGACGATCCTGGCTGGACTACCAGGATGTCACTACTAGATTATTGTATTGTCACGCGATTAACATAAGTATTGCAAATTTCAAGTCAATCTCAAAACAACAAATCAAAATCGCAAAACTCTGGAATGAACTATCGCCTGCGGTATTCCCGGACCGATATGACCTTAAAGGCCGGCAACGCACTTGTGACTCTTCTGGCGTTGCAGGTGTCCATGGGCCACGGTAATCACTTACCATCAGGCGATCCACCTGCTCGTTTTCTCCCTATACCAAAAAAAAAATCTGACTATTGGAAGTTGGTCAAATTTAACTTGCAAGATTTGATTACAGAGACAGACAGACAACGGGACAGATGAAACTGAATAACTAAATGACTATAAATAAAAGCTTGTAAAAGACCTAGGTACGCGTCCAAAGTTTCCTAACTGAGGACTACAGGAAACTGCATTTCTTCTTGCAAATCTGAGTCCTATACGTTTAAGTATAATTTTCTTTTCAAATGCTCATTCGTGTTACAACTAGATTTATCGTTTTGCTTGAGCCAAATACTAGTAAACTTTTAATTTGTTATTCTATGTTAGTCATAAAATGCAGGCTTATTACAAAAATTCACTAAAAGAAAATAAAATTTTGCCCAGACACTTAGTTCAGAGCATCAAATCAACAGGAGACGTCAATCGGTACGCGTCTGTAAAAATAGAATTGTAAAGCCGAGATTAGACTTGCAAGCAAAATCGTGCAAGTTTCATTACATTGCGGCGCTCGATTGATCACTAAAAAATCGTTAGCTTTACGGCCTCGCAATGTAATACAACTTGCACGATTTTTCTCGCAAGTCTAAACTCGGCTTAACTGAAGCTGAGATATGAGGTGCATAGGGAAATTCGTGTCGGTACCGTTGACCATCAGTGGTGTAGCGGTATAGCACGCGGTACGGATTACCGAGGACCTGGTTCGATTCCCAGTGATGGTCTTATTTTTCTGTTTTTTCTGTGCATCTATATTTCAGTTTGTATTTTCAATTTCGGTTTTACGGGATGACCGTAAAAGTAAAAATTTGGATTGAAATAAAAAAAAAAATACAAAAAGATTCCAAAAAACCAATCTTAATTAACTGAAGCCGTCAATAGCTGTTGGCAATTTAATTGCAATTTTGGCATTTCGCAAAAATTTCCTCGGGAATTCCCAAAAACTACATCGTGATATTGCGTGACGTTGCATTGAAAACCCGCGCTGAATTTCATGTCTGATCCTAGTGGTTGACATTTTGAGATTTTTATCCCTATCTTGTGGGAATTTTGGGATTTGGGATTGCCGAATTTCGTTAAATAAGTGTTCCGGTTTGCTTCAAGAATGCTCGTGGGAATTCTCAAAAATTACATCGTGTATTTTATTAACGTGAGATAAAAAAACCTGCGCCACGTGGCTCCAATCCTAGCGGTTGTAATTTGACGCGAGGTAGAGAAATAACTTTTTTGGAAATTTCATTTTTCATACAAGCTTTTTTTTGCTGACTTTACTTTTTATTGACTTATATTGTCACTCAAACTACATTTGTATACTAAATTTCAAGTCGATGACATTAACCGTTGAAGAGTTCCGTACTGCACAGACGGTCCTGGTCGGACTACCAAGAAGTCACTACCAGATTATTGTATAGTCACGTAATTCACATAAGTATACCAAAATTAAAGTCATCCAACTACTGGAAGTTGGTCGAATTTAACTTGCAAGATATGATTACAGACAGACAGACAACGGGACAGGTAAAACTATAAATAAAAGCTTGTAAAAACCAATCTTCCGTCTCTAATCCTAGCGGTTGTAATTTGACGGGCAAAGGTAACATTAGAATAAATTATAATATGTATATTAATTGTCTTCATACACATTTAAGTGTTCTGCGCAACTTTCGTTTGTTTTTTAAAAAAGATGGATATAATTGGTAAAGTCGTTTTCAAATTATAGCGTAACTGAGGGAAATGGATTTTTGTTTTCAAAATGACTGAGTGATGGGAACTGAAAAATAGTATAGGTCATACGGTCACTATTTCACTGCCAAATTGCAACTACATTGGTTCAGAGCTTTTCCCGCGTAAGAGGAGTTATTGCGTAAGACCTTAAAGGCCGGCAACGCACTTTTGACTCTTCTGGTGTTACAGGTGTCCATGGGCGACGGTAATCGCTTACCATCAGGCGATCCGCCAGCTCGTTTGCCCCCTATACCATAAAAAAAAGACGCCTCCAGTTGGTTGAATGCTGCAACGTTAGTTTACAATTCACTTCACATTGAAACTAACTTTACGTCTGTAGTTAAAGTTAACTGACTGAAAGCAACTGTTAGCATACAAATGAGTTTTTAATTTTATAACGGCTCTAGGATTGTGAAGGAAACGAAAAATCGGTCAAGCGCGAGCCGAGGTCACGTACTGCGGGTTCTGGCACAAAAACCAACAGAGCTGAGAGTTAGGTCACTAAAAAGGTCTGCTTATCTATATACTTTATTTCGTTCTATGGGCACAAAGTTGAATTCCATTGCATAACGAGATATACATAATTTAGTCAGAGTAAAATATCTATGAGAAACTGTGTCTTTTTTGGAGAATATCTGTAGAACACCTTATATAAAATCTTGCTTGTATGAAATCTTGGAGAGCAATGTTAAGGCTACAAACATATTTTTAACCGACTTAAAAAAAGTTCAAGGTTATCAATTCGGTTGCATTTTTTTATGTTCGTTACCTCAGAACTCGGTCATTTTATGAACCGATTTGAACAATTTTTTTTTCGTTCGTCTAGAAATGCTTTCAATTAGGTCTCATAAGCACCAAATCAGGATCAGATGATTGAATCCGAAGGAAATCGAGGGAACTCTTCAAATATTTAAGGAACTAGTAATTTCAATATATTTAGAAGTAACTCATGCATTTGCTCTTGAAAATCATCATTTGGTGACGATGAAGACCAAATTTGACCAATGGAGCGACTACTCAATAACAAGTACTCAATAACTTTAACGCAGTTGCTAAGCAATTTAAGCTCATCGTAATTCATATGTAAAAAGCCTGAAAAAAAATTATAACAAAAAATAGAACCGACTACAAAAAACCATGAAAATATTTTTCACCAGTCTGAAGTCGGTGCCTCAGCACGAGCCAGCAGGAGTGTTTGAAGCCCAATATACTCGTATAGTTGTAGGTGAGGTAGACCATTATAGGTCCACTCCTGCTGGCTCGTGCTGAGGCACCGACTTCAGACTGGTAGAAAATTATTTTCATGGTTTTTTGTAGTCGGTTCAATTTTTTGGTATAAATATATTTTTTTTATTTTAAACAACTTGTACACGAGTAAATAGGTCTTAATTATCCTCCAGGATTTTTAAAGCCATTATAAGGAGAACTTTCCAGGTAAAACATAGTTTCTCATAAACATTTACTCTGAATAAAACTTGAATATCTCAGCTTTGCAATGGAATTGAACTTGGTGCCCATAGAATGAAATGAAGTACACGCATCTAATCTCTTATTCCAAAACAACACAATCTTGTCGTCCGTCGGTTGTCAACAAGGTGACCCACTTGGACCGGCTGTCTTCAGTCTTGCTATCCATCCAATCATTTCCGAGCTCAAATCAAAATTCAACGTATGGTGCCTAGACGACGGCAAACAATTTCATATTTGCGGCCTTTGCTGTTGAAACGCTTGGTCCGTGGGGTCCCGAAGCAAAAAAACTCTTTAAATTTTAAAAAAAGAAGCTTGCCCGTTCCACTGGTGACCATAGGGCTGGCTCTGTCCTCGGTCAACGTATTGGCATTGCCATACGAGGAAACGCAGTCAGCCTTATGGGCACCCTGCCCAATAGCAGCGACTTGGGTGATATTTGTAAAGGATTCATCGATGTTCACGCCAATATCGATTCTTCCTGTTCGCAATTCCACACAATAGTATTTCACCACATTCGCCATTGTGCACAGTCATTAGTTGTGTACAGTAGCGACTTTTAGGATTAGAGTAAGTTAGTTTAAGTCCTATTTTTATTTATTTTTGTTAATTATTGTATATACTATTTGTTTGTTTATAAATATAAAATACCCTGAATCAGAGTTCTGAGTGTTCAAATAAAAAAAACAATTGATTAAATTTTCATTTGATATAATGCAATTTATCTTAAAAACCAAACTTATTTCCATTGTTATTAATTCGATTTGATGCACTTTGGGTTAGGTTAGGTTTATTTTATAAAAAAGTTCTGTGAAGCTCCTATCCTTTGAAATTATATCAAATGTTGTTATATCATTTGAAATTATGTCAAATGTTGTTATACCGATCATTACACACCCTGGCCAACCTGGACGGCAATGGCGGAATGAACTGGACCACTTCTCGAAGGACTGGCCCGTGGACAGAGAGGAGGCATTTGTTCACCAGTGGGACAGGACAGAATAATAATATGAGTGAATAAATAAACATTATGGGACACTTTACACCAAAGGAATGCCGAAAAAGTTTGAGGGCTTACGGCATAGATGTCGCTAGCGTCGCTGCTTAAGTGACTAAGTAAGAAACACAAGCTGAGATATGAGATGCATAGGGAAATTCGTGTCGGTACCGTTGACCATCAGTGGTGTAGCGGTATAGCACGCGGTACGGATTACCGAGGACCTGGGTTCGATTCCCAGTGATGGTCTTATTTTTCTGTTTTTTCTGTGCATCTATATTTCAGTTTGTATTTTCAATTTCACTTTACACCAATTAACCTAGTCCCTAACTAAGCAAAGCTTGTATGGATACTAGGCAACGGATAAACATACTTATATAAGGTGCTAGAAGATTAGGTGCGGATATTTTCAGGGTATGTAATTAATAACCTAAGAATCAATTATACACATAAATTATTTAAGTATTGTGTGGTATTTTTTTTTGTTTCATACAAAAAAACCGTTCCGTCCAAAAATAATCACCTTACATTAACATATATATTTTATTTTTAATTTCAAATTCAAATTCAAAATTGTTTATTGCATGTCACATTACAGTTGTTAATTTAATTTAATTGAAACTAATTAACAACGATGCAAATAATCAATCCTCAAAATATCCGCATCTGATTTTCTAGCACACTGTATAGATAAATGGGTACGTATTGCAAGGTCTAAAATTAAAATAACTAACTTTAAATAACCTACGTTCAAAATCCCTAAAATCTAAATACCTAATGATTTTAAATACCTAAGTAACTAACACCTACCTGCGAATTACCTAAGTTAAAAATACCTATTGGATGTCTTTTCGTCGGAAATTCCTCAGTGCCTTAAGACGAAAGTCTTTAACCAATGTGTGTTGCCAGTGATGACATATGGATCAGAGACGTGGTGCTTTACTTTAGGCCTTATAAATAGGCTCAGAGTTGCTCAGCGAGCTATGGAGAGAGCTATGCTTGGGGTTTCTCTACGGGACCGAATCAGAAATGAAGAGATACGTAGAAGAACAAGGGTCACCGACATAGCCAAGCGAATCAGCTCGTTGAAGTGGCAATGGGCGGGCCATATAGCACGGAGAACGGATGGCCGTTGGGGCCGAAAACTTCTCGAGTGGAGGCCGCGGATCGGCAAGCGCAGCGTAGGACGTCCACCAACAAGATGGACGGATGACCTGGTTAAAGCCGCAGGTTTACGGTGGATGCAGGCCGCTGCCAACCGAAGCAACTGGAGGTCTGTGGGGGAGGCCTATGTCCAACAGTGGACGTCCTACGGCTGAGATGATGATGATGATGATGATGATTGGAGTAAATGTCTAATGTTTAAAATATCAACAACAATGACACCTAAGTTTGATATACCAACATTTGAAATACCAAATGGTCAAAATACCTAAAACGATGCACTTGCGAGCTTCTACAATTACAGTACAAGACATTGCCATTCGTAACCATTTTAAACTTTCGGTATTTTGAATATAGGTGAAAAAATCATTAGATATTTAGATTTTAGGGATTTTGAACGTAGGTTATTTAAAGTTAGTTATTTTAATTTTAGTCCTTGCAATACGTACCCAGATAAATACATACTAAAATAAATATTAAACATCCGTCACCCGAGAACAAACATTCGTATTATTCATACAAATATCTGCCCCTTCCGGGAATTGAACCTGGGACCTCATGCTACGAAGTCAGGTTCTCTAACCACTTGGCCACTCCGGTCGTCAATAAATAATAATAATACATATATTTATTTATTTACCGAGGGTGTCATCTAGTGAGCATTATCACGATGTACGGCATGTATACCTTATGTATGACATGTTCTTAAATCTGTAAAGATAATATTGGCTAACAAGTTCAGACTTGCATGTCTCTGGAACTACATTCTATCGATCGCACCTGCGGTATATAGCCTGCAACATTGATGCTGAGACATTGATTTTTCAGAGAACCTCCCCGGACACGCCCGTGCGATGTTGGAAAGAGAGAGCAGAGGGAGTGTGCTCAAGGATGCGGCGTTTTGATGAAAGAAAGAAAGAAGAAAGAAAGAAAATATTTAATTGCCAACAGTACAAACAATGCAAGACAATATAACCAATACAAGATAGTAGTCTGCCCTGCGGCAAAAGGAGCAAACTC
The DNA here is from genome assembly GCF_025370935.1 of Choristoneura fumiferana. NCBI lineage: Eukaryota > Metazoa > Arthropoda > Insecta > Lepidoptera > Tortricidae > Choristoneura > Choristoneura fumiferana. The sequence continues at coordinate 9,416,121 of NC_133498.1, read as the reverse complement.
AGCTAATGCTGCGCTTGCGCGGAAGCTGCCAGCGCTGGTTTAGTCTGCCCCTGTTGATACATGCTGGAATATTGTCTATAGCGGTAGAGATAGAGGACACTGTTGTATAAAGTCGGGCTTTATACTACGAAGATTAAAATTCGAGGTTATTGTGCCGTCTTGCTCATGCTTATGTTATGTGTGTAGAGTGAGAGGGACGGTATGGCATGAACTTTGAATTTCGGAGCAGGGGGCCTACCACGCTCTCTTAATACGATTCAGTTTAGGCTCTAAACTGAACTGCATCGCTATTTCGTACCACGACGTTACTTTTGCGATTCAGTTCAAGCACGTTTCAGCGACAGCGATACAGACATTTTCATTCACTCACTTCAAGCGGTTTTCGTACCATGACGCTTAACTTGAGTGGGAATTGAATCGCTTCAGTGTCAAATTTAGCGATTCAGTATAAGTTACACATTCCGTCAATTCTTTTGGAATTTTAAGTGTTTTACTTAGAATATTTTTAAATTTCAAGAACTTTTATACTTTTATTCAAGTTTTATAACTTTTCATAGGTACTCGCGACATTTTGCTTCTTAACTCCTCATTGATAAAACTAATTTTTCAGTGAGACTCGTGGATTAGTGACAGCGTAAACATTTTATTTGTAATCAACACAACGGTTGCTAAGAACACGGAATGACATAGAGTTATGGTTTTCCAAAATAAAGAGGTTTTAGTATACAATATTTGGTTTGCATATAGCGGCATCCCTTTCGCGACTTAGCGTTTCAGTTTCGGACCAGAGACAATATCGGTCTTTCATTCACTTGTAAACCATTGAGACTCAGCTCTGAGAAATAAACGTCGAGGTACCTAAATTGAACTGCTCTGCGTTTGGATCGTTTATGAAAAGATCATGGTAGGCCCCCAGGCCCCAGTATTTTATTCAACCAAAGAAAAATAAACAATAACATGAAAATTATCACAGTACACAAGAAATGAAAATTATCGTGTATAAAAATATTTTAGACTATCGCGGTCATTACTAATTTTATGATAAAAAAAATCAAGGTACGCGGTACAAATCCCGATTTTATTTATTTTTTAATTTTACTATTTAATTAATAATCAGTAATTAATTTTACTTTAAAAATTGAAAATAATATACTTATTAGTTAATATATTTATGATAATTTAGTTAAAAAAAACTATAACTACTAAACTAAATTAATATCATGGTTAAGTTACAGAAATACGTTATTTTAACCTCCCTTAAAAAAAGCCTGGCTGCCGGTTACACACTGTATACTGTATAATATACAGGATGATCAATCCAAATGGGTCAGTAGGGAGAAGTCAGAATCTAAGAGAATATAAATCTGTTCTTAGGAACCATGGTTTCGATTTTAGATTTCGTAAAAACTGTATTTTTTTTATCAGTGATACATAATCGGGTGTCAATCCCGGTAAAAATCTCTATAAGTAAGCAATCTTATACATTCTGCAAGTTTATTCATTGTCATCATCATCATCATCGGCCTATCTTAGTCCACTGCTGGACACAGGCCATTCATTGTTACCTATTGCTAATGGTTTGAAAAAAGAAAAAGAAAACGAAACGTTAATATTTAATTTTTTTTTATTAATTGGCACGCCCACTGAACGAAAGTGTTCTAAATTTTAAATAGACGCAATTTTTAATGCAATACCGATGGTGTCTTCAAGCAAATAATTCATACTGTTTTATGAACTAATAACGACATTTTGAAAATTATGTATTTTTAATTGTGGGCATTTCTGTCTAATTTTTACACAAATCTAAATTCGACGCCATATGTTTCTTAAGAATAGATTTCGCTTTCCCTCATAGTTTTTGATTTCTCCATTCTGACACATCAGCCTGCAGGGCTACTACGAAACTCGAAACTCGAAGTTCGTATCGTACCGTCCCTCTAGAGGGATCGCACGACGCGAACTTCGATTTTCGAGTTTCGTAGTAGCCCTGCTGTATAGGTGCTAAATTATTTCGCTTGGGTGGGATGTAGGTACAAGCCAACGAGTTTGTAGTGGTCAATCGAGCGCCGCAATGCAATGCAACTTGCACGATTTTTCTTGCAAGTCTAAACTCCGCTTTAGATCAATTCTTTTGTCGGCGAAAAACCGCTAACGTTCAAAACATAATACCGCGTCTATCTTTCATACATCTACTAAATTCGACCACGCCCACCGCAAGCCCCGCCTATCCGGGTAGGCGTGGCTATATAGACAAGATAACACTATATACGGAAGTAAATAGGAAAAAGTTGGTACACTGTACCAGTTGTGTAGACGGAGGTTGTGTTGAGCGCTGCGGTGTTTCTATTGAACTAATAAAACGAGACCTGATTTCGGTGTCTTTGTTTAGGGTTCCGTACCCGAAGGGTGATAGACAGAACAGTCACTGGCTTATCTCAAGGACCGTAATAGAGACACATCTGATATTGTCATCATATCAGCCTTATAAAGCCCTTGTTATATTATCTACTAATGTTTACCCGCGGCTTCGCACGCGTAAATCAATTAGATCCAGCAGCTGAATTAAAATTTTGCGATTTTAAATAATTCCCGTGGGAATTTCCTAAAATTAAATTTGGTTTTCATTGACGTTACATTAAAAACAATCATGTAAAATTTCATGGCTCTAAGCCCAGCGGTTGTTGTTTCGAGATTTTATCCCTATCCCGTGGGAATTTCGGAATAAAAAGTAGGCTATGTTTTATTCCAGATATCCAGCTATCTACATACCAAATTTCATCTTAATCAAGATTGTTTTTTTTGGAATCTTTTTGTATTTTTTATTTCAATTCCAAATTTTTTGTTACTGTTACGGTATCCCGTAAAACCTATATCGAAAATACAAACTGAAATATAGATGCACAGAAAAATAAGACCAGCGCTGGGAATCGAACCCAGGTCCTCGGCATTCCGTGCCGTGTGCTATACCGCTACACCACCGCTGGACAACATTCATCAGTAACAAACATCTCACTCACTCACATACTTTTGCATTTATATTATTAAGTAGGATTACGTTAAACCCTGCTAAAATGTATTCCTTCCTTCCATCTATTGTAAAGGTTGCCTGGAAGAGATCGCTCTAAACTTTAGAGTCTAAAGCGATAAGGCCGCCTATTGTTTACCTTGGAAAATGACTTTCTGCCAAGTTTCTTGCGGCGCATTCTTTTGGCAATGATGGTCTTTCCGAAAGCGCTGGTAGTTTAAAAAATGACGTGTAAAAGTGCCCATTGCGGCCTATTTACTGAATAAATGATTCGAATTTGAATTTGGAAAATCTCCATTCCATATACCTGTGGTTCCTGTACCTACTGGTGTATGTTTTTTTTTATTCGACTGGATGGCAAAAGAGCAAGTGGTCTCCTGATGGTAAGAGATCACCACCGCCCATAAACATCTGCAACACCAGGGGTATTGCAGATGCATTGCCAACCTAGAGGCCTAAGATGGGATACCTCAAGTGCCAGTAATTTTACCATATTTGAAGCAAAACAAACATATTTGTACTTGTAAGATTTGCTATCTAATTATACTTCGTTTTTTTAGCATTAGAAAAAGGGTAAACAATCTTGAAGAGTCTTTTTGTTGAAAAACGTTTCAAAAAACAGTAACTATTACTTATGATAGGTAACAAAGCATGTAAATGATCATATGTCTTTACTAATTGTTACCATATTTGCTGTGATATATTTTTCAAAAGTGTTTTTCAATAAAAAGACACGTCAAGATCGCTACCTTCTTTATGATGCTAAACAATACCACTCCTTGCAGTCGGGTAAAAAAGCGGCCAAGAGCGTGTCGGACACGCCCAAAATAGGGTTCCGTAGCCATTACGAAAACATTAAGTAATATTTTACTAAGGATTTCGTATTTTATACGGAATCTTCCAAGTTTAGGTATATTTTATACCTTAGGTATAGGCTGCTATTTACTCATAAACTACTAATAATTCTCAAGCAAACTTAGCCGTTATAGTTTTCCTTGAAAGTTTGATATACTTACTATCATCCTGAATATTTTTAAATTTTTCCACCCATCGGTTTAGATTTTAGAGGGGGGGGGGACGCTCGATTTTAATGAAAATTTGCACTTTAAAGTTGAATATTTCGCAAACAAATCACTGAATCGAAAAATCTTCTTAAAAACCCCTAATGGTTTTAAAAGACCTACTATCCAACTATACCCCACACTATAGGGTTAGATGAGAAAAAAAAAACACTCCCAATTTACGTCTATGGGAGGTACCCTAAAAAAAATTGTTTTTGAATTTTTAATTATACCATTTTGTCGGCATAGTCGTGCAAAATTACAGCTTTCTAGCATTGATAGTCCTTGAGCAAAGCCGCGGATGGACAGACAGACAGACAGACATGGCGAAACTATAAGGGTTCCGTTTTTGCCATTTTGGCTCCGGAACCCTAAAAAACGAAGTATAGTTGAGTGGCGCGTCATTTTAGCATAGACAAGCTCTACATTGTACATGTAACACGAGGCACGATGACAACCAAAACAAACGCCGAAGGGGTAGATACACCAGCGTTACATATTTATACTCGAGCTACTCCTTGAGCAAGGTCACGTCGAGACGAACTGGAGTCACATATTCATCTCAGTGCCCTGGAAGTAGGGTGACCATTGTCCTGGATATGTTTGGATATGGACTAAATCCGTTCAACTTATGTTTTAAAGGCTGACCAGGAATATAAAAAACCTGACGCGAGAGCAGCACTTCTACGTTTTATATTGCAACATTCTTTACACTTACTACCGTGTCGGTGATGTTATTTAAAGGAATATTTTCTAATCCTTCAGACTTTTTCTATGACAAACACATTGTGAATTATTTTCCTTCCAAGGCTATGGGTAATCTTCGGCATTTTAACAAAAACACATAATAACACTTTAAAATACGACGCGCAAATAACGTTAAACTTTGACAGATGACATTTGAATTTATTATTACCAGTGTTTTCCGGAATATGGCGAGGTTTTTTATATTTCTGGTCAGACTTTATCTCCATGGGCGGCGTTGATTGCTTTCCATCAGGTAATCCGCCTGCTTCTTTTCCCCTTGTTTGAAGTGGAGAAACAAGGTATACTTACTAGTGTACATAGGTAATTAGTAAGTATCTCCGCGAAGTAACGCCTAATCAGAAAAAATAAGTTTTTGGTAAAATTTAATACAAGCTTTCTTGGTGACTGTACTTTTTGTCAACTATACTTGCATTGTCCCCCAAACTACATTTGCATACCAAATTTCAAGTCGATGCCATTAACCGTTGAAGAGTTCCGTCCTGCGGAGACGATCTTGGCCGGAGTACCAGGATGTCACCACCAGATTATTGTATTGTCATGCAATTTACAGAAGTGTTCCAAATTTCAAGTCAATCACACTACTGGAAGTTGGTCAAATTTAACTTGCAAGATTTGATTACATACAGACAGACAGACAGAGACAACGGGACAGGTGAATCTATAAAAGCTTGTAATAAAAAATAACGTAGGTATTTGACATGTTAGAAAAATATAGTAAATTAAAATAAAAACATTAACCTAGTGAATCTTAGCGTACTTTATTACTACAAATTAATTTTATTTATAATTTAATTTTATTTATTTGTAGTGTATAATTTTGTGATTTAATTGATTTGATTATGCTACATAAAGTACTGATTATTCTAATATTAAAGTCGTTTTTTTAAATGTGCTTAAATAACTTACAAAGTGACAATATATATATTCTTTTCATTAATGGTTTTATTTTGTGCATTTAGGGGCTGTTTCACCATCCATTGATTAGTGTTAACTGACGGTTAAATGTGATGCCGTCTCTATTTGTTTTGTTCGAATAGACGGAGACGGCATCACTTTTAACCGTCAGTTAACACTAACACAACAACATAAACATAACATAGTTTCAGTGCTAGTTTTAGTCTTAGTTTTAGGTGGTACTTATGGAGCCAAAATAAACCTTTCTTTCTTTCTTTCTTTCTTTTAATCAATGGATGGTGAAACAGATCCTAATGTTGCTATTATTTAAGCATTAAATTGACTAAACAATAACGTCCGTTCATTCGGGTTTCTGTTTGATGAAGTTGTTGTCCAGCAGTGGTGTAGCGGTATAGCACGTGGCACGGAATGCCGAGGACCTGGGTTCGATTCCCAGTGCTGGTTATTTTTCTGGTTTTTCTGTGCATCTATATTTCAGTCTGTATTTTCAATTTCTGTTTGTCATTTATTTCTCACTAATTTCCAGAGCAAAATTCAAAGTGCGAGTTTGAGGAGCAACTCGCAAATAGTTGTGAATTATTCACATTTCATTTGACTACTTACTACTCGCCGCATTTTAACAGATTCCAAAAACCACGAAAATTAATAAATACAGCCAAGTGCGAGGCGGACTTGCGCACCGATCCTCGACTCCGGATCCATACAATTCTGACGATTTTGGAGCTGCTTTAGTTTTTTGAAAAAAACTTTATCGATGTGGTTCCAAAAAACGGTACTGTCCGGCTATTTGTCCGGCAACTGGTGACCCTTGCCGGACATGGCCGACGCCCATTACGCCATATTTACGGGCGGCTGGCCATGTTAATATTTTATGAGGCTGCCAACGACTTTTATTGGCCAGGGGTCGAAACAAGTAGGGATAAATAGTTTCTTCATGCTGCGGTGTGGTTTTGTAAGAAAATTCGATTGGTGTTCACTTGATCCTAGCCTAGTTGAGACAATGGTTCTATATTGGCTCGCATAAAGGAAAAATTTAGACAGAGACGTGGTTCACCAGCTTTGTTATTTTGAAATTGAAAATACAAACTGAAATACAGATGCACAGAAAAAACAGAAAAATAAGACCATCACTGGGAATCGAACCCAGGTCCTCGGTAATCCGTACCGCGTGCTATACCGCTACACCACTGATGGTCAACAAACAAATCAAATGGTGATGGTAATGTTGACCATCAGTGGTGTAGCGGTATAGCACGCGGTACGGATTACCGAGGACCTGGGTTCGATTCCCAGTGATGGTCTTATTTTTCTGTTTTTTCTGTGCATCTGTATTTCAGTTTGTATTTTCAATTTCGGTTTTACGGGATGACCGTAAAAGTAAAAATTTGGAATTGAAATAAAAAATACAAAAAGATTCCAAAAAACCAATCTTAATTTGTTATTTTGGATATTATTTGAATTTGATGGCAGATATTTGTATGATTCGAAATCTTTTCGGGTATTAAAATTGTTTATATGTATTTGTTTTTGACGACCAGATGGCCAAGGGGTTAGAGAACCTGACTACGAAGCTTTAGGTTCCGCGTTCGATTCCCGGCCGGGGCAGATATTTGTATATTTGTTTTCGGGTCTTGGATGTTTAATATGTGTTTAAGTATGTATTTTAGACGACCAGATGGCCTAGTGGTTAGAGAACCTGACTATGAAGCTTGAGGTCCCGGGTTCGATTCCCGTGTCGGGGCAGATATTTGTATGAAAAATACGAATGTTTGTTCTCGGGTCTTGGGTGTTTAATATGTATTTAAGTATGTATCTATATCTATATAATTATATTTATCCGTTGCTTAGTACCCATAACACAAGCTTTGCTAAGCTTACTTTGGGACTAGGTCAATTGGTGTGAATTGTCCCGTGATATTTATTTATTTATTTATTTATTTATCTATATAAGTACCTATGTTTATCCGTTGCCTAGTATCCACAGTATCCATAATACAAGCTTTGCTTAGTTTGGGACTAGGTCAATTGGTGTCAAGTGTCCCATGATATTATTATTAAGTATATTATTATTATTTAAGTATTTATTTATCTATATAAGTATATTTATCCTTAATACAAGCTTTTCTTAGTATGGGACTAGGTCATTTGGTGTAATTATTTATTAATGAACAATTTGTACTTTATAAAGTACATTCGGCCGGTATTCTTAGTATAAATTAGTCCTTTATAAAGTACCCGATGGCTCACAAGGGTATAATGTTTGTCACATCTGTTTTTTTATCCGAATCCGCATTCATTTTTCAGAATTGTTATAAACAAACCTAACCTACAGTTTTCTATAGGATGACCATTTATAAATTTCAAAAAATCGTGTTCCGGTGAAAAAAAAATTATGACTATCAAAAATTCTGACAAGTGACTAGCTTACATTATGACTTGGAAAAAATATGTGACTAGAGACCATCCTTAAGACTCCTAGTGCCAGCCACACCGGGATGATGATAAGTCATAAAAATACAAAAATATAATACCGACCAATAAACAACGTCCTCTTTACATGTAAAGTTTGTCAAGCATCCTTCCCGCATTCAAATAAGAATTACATAAAATCCAAAGCACAAGAAAACAGAATAAAACTCCACTAAAAGAAAAATGGTTGCCCCAAAGCGAATATAAGTAAAGAAATAAAATAATTAAAGTAAAACAATATAATCTTACATTTAGAAGTTTGTATCGCACGTGGGGCCGGAGGGTAAAGTTTGGCTATAAATAAAATATGGTTTTACTGTTTAAAATACTTCGCCTTGTTTCTGTATGACAAGAATTTATTTTATATTGAACTAGGGCATTTTTATTTTAGTGTACCCTTTACTTTTTTAGGGTTCCGGAGCCAAAATGGCAAAAACGGAACCCTTATAGTTTCGCCATGTCTGTCTGTCTGTCCGTCCGCGGCTTTGCTCAGGGACTATCAATGCTAGAAAGCTGTAATTTCGCACGGATATATAAGTAAACTATGCCGACAAAATGGTACAATCAAAAATAAAATAAACAATTTTTTTAGGGTACCTCCCATAGGCGTAAAGTGGGGGTGATTTTTTTCTCATCCAACCCTATAGTGTGGGGTATCGTTGGATAGGTCTTTTAAAACCATTAGGGGGTTGCTAAAACGATTTTTCGATTCAGTGATTTGTTTGCGAAATATTCAACTTTAAAATCTAAACAGGTGGGTGGAATAATTTGAAAAAAATCATGATGGTAGTAAGTATATCAAACTTTCAAGGAAAACTATAACGGCTAAGTTTGCTTGAGAATTATTAGTAGTTTATAAAATATACCTAAACTTGGAAGATTCCGTATAAAATACGAAATCCTTAGAAAAATATTACTTAATGTTTTCGTAATGGCTACGGAACCCTATTTTGAGCATGTCCGGCACGCTCTTGGCTGGTTTTCAAAAAAAATGAGGTAGTAAAAAGGGAATATTCCGCAAAGCACTGCGCAGGGGGCGACACTAGCACAAACCGTAAACAAACCGCCATGACAACGTCAGTTCTCTTTATAGTTTGTCGCCATGACGGATCATGAATTATTTGGTAGTCACCTAATCAACAAAAGTCGGAAAACCCCCGACACTGTCACTTCAAAGTTCAATATCTCAAAAAAGGCTGAACCGATTTTGATGAAACACGTCTAAGAACCATCGCTAAAACCCTGCTTTCAAATAAACAAAACCGCGTTCAAATCGGTTCACCCGTTTAAGAGCTACGGTGCCACAGACAGACACATACACACATAGCAGTCAAACTTACAACACCCCTCTTTTTGCGTCGGGGGTTAAAAATAACATGATTGGTCATCGTTCATCTACCGTTACGTTTCATATTACATTTTTAGATTTTTTTACCGTAGAACGGGAAAACCTAATAGACGCTGGCTAAAAATTGTCCTCCAATGGACAGAGCCATATTTTTCTAAAAAACATTTATGTGTAATATTTGATTGATTGATTGTGATATTATGACCTCCTACGGATATTTAGATATTCAGAAAACTGTTTATGGTTTGTGCTAGTGCTGCATTCTGACGGCAGAACATTGCAATAATTACTTAATCCCCCTTATTTCCCATCGGATTTGTCTATTTTTTTACATAGCCTGTGCTAGTGATGTAACGAATATTCGCATTCGCATTCGCGAATATTCGCATATTTTTGCATATTCGCATTCGCATTCGCAAAATTTTTGCGAATGTTTTGCGAATATGAATATCGGAAAAAAATACAATTATTCGACAATAGATAGGTTAATAAAATCAAAATACATTCATTTCGTATGTTTTTTATACAATAAAATTACTTAGGGGCTGTTTCACCATCCACTGATTAGTGTTAACTGACGGTTAGGTGTGATGCCGTCTCTATTTGTTTTGTTCGAATAGACGGAGACGGCATCACATTTAACCGTCGGTTAACGCTAATCATTGGATGGTGAAACAGCCCCTTAATCTCGTAATCACATTAACAGTCTTCACTTAATCATTTGGTATTATTTATTTATTTACTTTGCGATGCGTTCGTATAAACAGGGTAATTCTCGGAACAAAGTACAAACGGAACGCACTTCGTTCGAACGAAACTGCCATAGACAATTTGGCGCCAAAACCAAAAACTGAATATTCGCATTCGCATTCGCATTCGCATTAGCGAATGTCGGTAGCAGATATTCGCATTCCCATTCGCATTCGCGAATGTTCAAAAAATGACATTCGTTACATCACTAGCCTGTGTGTTTGCAAAATAGAAGGAAAACGAGGTAGGTAGAGGAAGACCAAGATTGACCTATTTTAACCAGGTGAAGGAAAGGGTGGGCGTCGTGTCGTATCAGGAAGTCAAACTGCTGGCCAAAGACCGTGCGGAGTGGTCATTACTCCAGCAGCATAGCTCTTAAATTTAAGAAGTGAGAGAAGTGCGTTTGCAGCCTTACTCGGGATTCAAAATCAACAATCGCAACAAAAAACAACTTTGCTCTCTTGTTGCACAAATAACTATTTCCCACAAAAGTGAAAGTTTGGCATTTGGCACATAAAAAAATTAGTTTACAAGCACGCTGGCCGCTGCCAGTAAGCAGGTCTGCGAATGAATACCAGCTCTGCAGTTACTCGTAGTTGCGGTATATGCTGAGTCAGCTTATTCTGTAGAACATTACATTACTACCTTTACTACCTTTTTTTTACTTTCTTTTAGTCATTTTTTGTAGTTTTTTTTCCGAATATCGGGCATTTTAATTTTAAAGTGCATTTAATTTTCAAAAATTCATCATTGTTATTTTAGGCCATAGTTATTTTGTGCTGATTAAAGCTTTTATCTAAATACTAGCTTTTGCCCGCGGCTTCGTCCGCGTGGAACTCGGTTATCGCGCGCTGTTCCCTCGGGAACTGTGCATTTTCCGGGATTAAAAATAGCCTATGTCACTCTCTGGCCCATAAACTATCTCTATGCCAAAAATCAAAGTCAGACGGACAAACATACAAACACACATACTTTCGCATTTATAATATTAGTATGGAAGTATGGATCTATGTATCTAAGTAACTCTACAGAATGCACGTTTTGATTTTGATGCCATTATAATATAGATTGTGCCCTTAATAAAAAAAAACCTCAGAACATTGAAGATAATCTATTACATTCTTATATATGTATGTTTACGTTTCTCCCAAACGCCGTGTTTCTGGCGTCTTAGCGGATCATATTCAGAGCACGTACCCTCCAAACATACAACATAGCTTGAAATATATATAGCATGTCTTCCGGACCGTCTGTACCTGTATCAAATTTAAATATACATCGCGACTGTACGTGCGCACTCATTACCGTGTTCACAGGGTGCAGCCGAAACAAAATATGCCCAAAAGAAAATAGAGACCACGTGAGTTTCATTGATAGAACAAAAATACTAATAGATGTAATTCTTTGTAACATTCATTGTCTAATGGTATTACTATTATTATACTATAAATCCTAATTCCCTTTATACTATAAATTCTAGTTTCCTTGTCTAATGGTTTTATTAATACAACGTAACGCAATACTAATTACTTTCATTAAATTAAATGTATTTAGATAAAAACACAAACGTACCTAAGATTGTTTTTTTGGAATCTTTTTGTATTTTTTATTTCAATTCAAAATTTTTACTTTTACGGTCATCCCGGATGTATTTACAACGACATAAGTCATTATAGAACCCTATTAAAGGTCAGATTTTTGCCAAAATTACTTCTATAATAAAAAAAAAGCTTGAGATTTCACTAGTTTATCGAAACAACTCGCCTCAATCGAGACTTGGCAAATTTTTACAGCATGCTTTTGTTGAAATTTAATAATCAGTTAATAATAAGCAAGTTATCAATTGTAAATAATGCCGTACTTAAAAGTAATATTAACATGGAAAGCCTCAAGATAGACAGTGTTATGAAAGCGATATTTTTAGACGTGAATATTTAAGTGGAGCATACTGTAGCTATAGAGCGGGGCAGTATCGAAAGTAACCGCGCGGTAAGTGCTGTATTTTGTACGAAATTATAGCATTGCTGTGGACTAGGGAGGGGAAACATCGGTATCGATGTTTACAATATCGAAAAACAGCTATTAATAATGACAGAATTCATATTGATTTTGTAAATAAAAAATATTTTTGTATGTTTGATATCTAAGTTAAAATACAAGGCACTACAAAGTGTCACACGATGTGACGTCACGTGGAACTTTAACTAGCTATATCTTAATTAATTAATTAATTTATTTAATCGTATGGCATAGAAGAATGTCAAATCGTTTACATTATAATACTATATCTAAAGTCTTCACTCATTGGGCTGCGTTGTCTGAAAGGATGAGCAAGTCATGAGGGTCGTCGTTATATCTTAATAATTCTTTGATTAGTTGACGAAATTTTACATAGCGTAGGGTTGGGGCACGTAATAACCTGGCTAATCTGGCTATGACGTACTTATCAATGATTCTTGTCTTCGTAGCTGCTTGGACGAATATAAAGCTATAAATGAAATTCACACGTTGAGTTTCTTGCCGGATTCTTCTCAGCAGAGGTTTTTCCGAACCGGTGGTAGATTTTTTTGACATTCATAAGTGCTTGTTGTAGCCTAATTGAATAAAGATATTTTGACTTTGACTTTGACTTTGACTTTGACGCATTTGATGATAGTGGCGCGTCCGAATTATTTTGTCGAGTGCCATTCGTTCCTGACATAGTTTATGGTAACCGCATGAATTAGGGAGCGGGTCGCTTGCTAGTCATATGTGTGTATGTCTATGTAAATACTTAATCCCACTAAAATTATAAATGCGAAAGTTTGTAAGTCTGTTTGCTTGTTACTTCATCACGTCTAAACCATTGAGCCGATTTAGATGAAATTCAGTTTACAGATAGTTTGAGTACCAAAGAAGGAAATGGTATAGTTTTATCCCAGAAAATTGCATAGTTCCCGCGGGATAGCGATAAACGCTACCGATAAACTATAAATAAAATATACGCGGAGTCGCCGGTAACGGCTTGTTGTACATAAAATACAACAATAATAAAAACAACAACAAAACAAAAAGAGTAAGAAGGCGAACTTATCCCTTCAAGGGGATCTTTTCAAGCTAACCTGGTTTGAAAAGGAAACTTAAATATATGCGAACGTTAATATTGTTACATCATATTGCATATGGTTGTGATTGTATATTTTACAAACGGATCGCCACTGGCTTACCATACATTTATATTCTATCGATACCACTTTACCCCCTCCCCTACTATTCTCGCTAAGTGCAGTCTCGCCATCGTAACGTGTATAACATACACTAATTACTATCGATAATGTGTGTTTGAGTACATCACTAGAATTTGACAATGCATAGGGCCTTAAAAGCTGGTTTGTATTTGTTTTAAATAATGGTTTTGTCTGGATACGCCATTTTGGATTAAGCGTGTCTAAAGCCCAATATGATATTGAGTTTGAAGGCTTGAGGATAGAGTTCCGTATCAAAAGGGAAAGGGAATTCTAGAAGGAGTTGTAATGTTTCTCTAAATCAACATCAACATCCCAGCCTATATACGTCCCACTGCTGGGCACCGGCCTCCTCGCAGAATGAGAGGGCTTGGGCAGTAAACACCACGTGGGCCCAGTGCGGATTGGGGAACTTCACACACACCATTGAATTGGTTCTCAGTTTTGTGCAGGTTTCCTCACGATGATGTCCTTCACCGCAAGCTCGTGGTAATTCGAATAAATTGTTTATTTATTACTTCTCGTGAAGACAGTCAGTTGTCAGTTTGCAGGTGGAAGGACCTTGTGCAAGGTCGCCCGGCTCGCTACCACCATCTTGCTCGCTAATCCTGCCGTGAAGCAGCAGTGCTTGCACTGTTGTGTTTCGGCGTGGAGAGAGACAACGGTGAAATTACTGCCACGTGACGATCCCATCTTATAGGCCTCTAGGTTGGCAACGCGTCTACAATACCCCTGGTGTTGCAGGTGTCTATTGGGGGAAGATTAATTGATTGTGCCATTTTAGACGGAAATGACAAAGGTCAACGTTATTATCGACACTATAGATTTACATGATCGAATAGAATATATATGTATGTAATTACGAAATATCTTGAAATTATTTGCTTGTTTACTTACTCTTAGTAATGACAGCCAGCCATTTGATTTTACAGTCCGCCGTAATTGTAACCGCTATGATAGTTGGATGATTCGCGCTGTCATCGTTCATCCACCATTACCTCTCATATTTTCGTTTTCTAGTTTTTTTTTACCGTACAACGGTACGGTAGGTACTTGACTTTTGCTCGTGATTGGCTCTTGTTTCTTATTTAGTTATTTTAACCTTTCACGGGCAAACGTACCCGCCGTACCCGTGTGGTGTCGGGTTAGAATAACACCTCTCCATTTCTTCCATGGATGTCGTAAGAGGCGACTGAGGACATAGGTTAGGTACACCGTAGGCGACAGGCTAGCAACCTGTCACTATTGTACCGTTTTTGTCAACTTAAAACCTAAAATTGCTAAAAGTGGCTCCGAAGCGGTAACGTTTCGTTGTGTGTCTGCCTACCCCATTTGGGATACAGGCGTGATTTTTATGTATGTATGTACAACGGCAAACCTACTAGACACTGGCAAAATGTCCTCCAATGGACAGAGCCATATTTTTCTAAAAAACCAACCAACAACCGCTAGTTGGCTCTGTCACAGCGCATAGGTTAGGTTACGTTTGTTTTATAACACTTATGAACAAATATTAGATTCGGAGAAAAAGAGTTATGTCAAACGATAATTCTAACAAACATTACGTCGGACTTTGCGAGCCGATGTGGACCCGTTACAGACGCCAGCTAGTTAATTACAGGGTTTGCCTGCATTTTATTACCGCGCCCAGACGGACTCAAATATTACCGATAGCTTTTACGTTATTGCATGTTGCAGTTTATTACACTGGGAGTTGGACGGCTGTGTTATGCGTTAGTTAGCTAAGTAAGAAGAAACAATTAGGGCTATCGCGTATGAATTCGCCGCTAGAGGCGCTAGTGTGCGTGATTTCTCCGAAATGTCAAATCTCATAGTTTTTGGGTGAGCTACGCGGGTTATATAATTAGAATAATTTTGTGAATATTTTGCAATATCTGAAATTAATTATGGCAAATATGCGTTCCGGGCAATGAATGTCTGTGTTTGAGACAGTTTTGTCTTTCGGAACCTTTGTCCTCCCTTTTTTCGAACAAAACGGGGACTATGCAACACTGTGCATGCTCAATATTTATATGGTACGGTTTTAAGGTGTATTAATATGATTTTAATCTAAACTTTGTTTTCACGCCCGTAATAACAGACTTTCCACCTCACGCAACAGTGCGCCATCTAGTGAGACAAAAACGATAGCCCTCATTAGGAGAGTTACAACTTTGATTCCAATTAACTAACCGTTAAAGTATACAATGAATTTAAAATAAGAGCTATCACAGCCTAGAAGGTTGCAAGTTTTAGTGTGTGGCCAAAATGCTAACTGACTAGGTAACTCGGAATTTCCAGGACACCAATCTATCCTGCACTTTTTCGTTGCTATGGTTTTCAATTTACTTGTGAATCCCACTTTCTACTTCCTATACCTACTTATATTATAAATATATTATTGTTGCAGGTGGTAGGACCTTGTGCAAGGTCCGCACGGATTGCTACCACCATCTTGCTCGCTAATCCTGCCGTGAAGCAGCAGTGCTTGCACTGTTTGCGTTTTAATTATTTGTTCATATTACAGGCCACAGAGAGAGCGAGAGAGAGAGAGCGAGAGAGAGAGAGCGAGAGAGAGAGAGAGCGAGCGAGAGAAGAGAGAGAGAGCCGCGAGCGAGAGAGAGAGAGAGAGCATCACAACACGACAGATGAATGTGAATGCAGATTTACGCGTGCGAAGCCGCGGGCAAACAGCATAATATATTTTCAAATAAAAAGCTCTTCATATGCAATAACATTTTAAAAGCTACAAACCAGGTGACAATAGCTGGCGTGCAATGGGTCGTAACGTGCGGACACCCTCAGTGTAGGGTGGCATTGTGCGGGATATTTTGGGACAAATTTTACTTCGAACCAAATGAGGGCTATCGCGTATGAATTCGCCGCTAGAGGCGCTAGTGTAGCGTGAGGTCTCCGAAATGTCAAATCTCATAGTTTTTGGGAAAATAAATAAATATATAAATAAATAAATAGTTTTGGTGAGCTACGCGGGTTTATTTATAATTAGAATAAATTTGTGAATATTTTGCAATATCTGAAATTAATTATGGCAAAATATGCGTGAGGTGCCAACCATTGTAAAACATTGTACTTTTTGCAACCTTAATATATATATATTTTTTAATGAACTAGCCTTAACCCGCGGCTTCGGCCGCATTAGAAATAGCTAAATGCCGTCTTAACAATTGTTCTAAATTATGCCCGTGCAATTTTTAGAAACATACATGATTCTTGTTGCCATGTTAGTGTTAACTGACGGTTAAATGTGATGCCGTCTCTATTTATTTTGTCCGAATAGACGGAGACGGCATCACATTTAACCGCCAGTTAGCACTAATCAATGGATGGTGAAACAACCCCTTAGAGTTTGGCTTGAAAAAAGATTACGATAAACAATTTGAAAGGACAACGTTCGCTCGCAAAGCGCCATCTATTGGTTTATCTTGAGTGCCGAGGTACGGTACGGTTCAGCTGTTATTGCGTGATGGAGTAACAAACATCCAAACATCTTCACCGTGAGAGTAGCGGGAAACCGGTGGATGCAAGTGGCGAGTTGTCGTTCATTGTGGCGTTCTAAGGGGGAGGCCTTTGTCCAGCAGTGGACGTCTTCGGGCTGATGATGATGATGATGATGAAACATCTTCACAAACTTTCACATTTATAATATTAAGTAGGATGTCTCTCCGTCAGTCCCCCCCCCCTCTCTCTCTCTCTTTTCGTTACAAGAACATTTTGTGATACGTCTGTCAAGACACCTTTTCTCAGGAACGCATGGAGGTATCAATGTGAAATCATACCAAATAATCAAGTCTGCTACCCTTTAAAGTAGATGTGACTGTAACTTGACGTGGATATGGCCCTCGCGATCCCCCACCGGGCCACCAGTGGGTGCATGGGGAACCACAGCGTTTTGGCAGCAACAGCAATCAAATTCATTTATCACCGCTCATTTGCACTATCTATCTAGCCCAGTCTTACGATGTCTAAAGCAAAATAAAGTATTTCGTTTTATTTAAGCATTTCAGCAATTTTCACTTGTTTATATTATTTTAAGTAAGTAGGTCATTAGTTGAGCATTGATTTGATTTTCGTGGGCACATTTTTGTTGACTTTGTTGAAGATTCCGTTAGTCAAATTCTACAGCCCATTCATAACAAAATGTGACCAAGCAGTACGAATGGGCCGGCTCGACCGGGTTAGTACCACACTCCCACAGAATACCGGCGTGAAATAGTAGTTTTGGTACTGTTTCGTACGGTCAGTGGGAGATCCGAAGGCCCAATTCTCCTCCTCCCTCCCCTTTTAGGCCGGCACCGCACCCGCAGTCCTAATAATGCTGTAGGTAGTGATCACTTACCATTAGGAGACCCAAATGCTTGTTTGCAAGCTATTTGACATAAAAAAACAAGAAAATTTTGGCGATTGTAACGCTCGAAATTAACCCATAATATCGATTTTTTCTTTCCTTCTTCTTTCCTTCAATCTGTCTCGCATCGGTCGTATGGTCGCCCTACTCCGTGGAATGTAAACACGTTAGGAGTGCACCACTTTGCACTCCATCAAGCATTAGCAGTTTGCCAAATTGTATCTGAAATAAAACCGTTTGCCACACAATAGACTATTTAAGAGATGTCTCGTGTAGATTAATGGTTATGCTTTGACGTTATCGTGTTTATTCGTATCCCCTTGGGCGCGTTATTTTTAATGTGTCAAAATGTCTAGGTTCTGTTTCAAACGAGCACAGTATAAAAACGTCCGATGTTTGCAAATATCCACTGCATCGAAATGTCCACTGTAAACAAACGTGCACTGTATCAAATTAATGTCACTAACGTCGATAAGCCAAAGGCTACTAGAAACACAGGGAAGCTTAAAGTTCCATCGTACAGACTGGCTAAAACCAAAAAGTCTTTTCTGGGAAATTGCATACGTTTTTATAATAAAATTCCAAAAAATATTATAAATGAAACGGATACAAAATTCAGATCTATTGTCAAGAAGACATTAATATCAAAGGCGTATTATAAAGTTAATGATTATATCATGGACAGGGATATTTGGAAATAATTCCGATCCGCATTAGCGATCCCTTCAAATAGCGAACCTACTGTGTTAAAAATACAGTTGTGTTAAATACTGGTGATGTATACATATCATTTAATAATATTGTAAATCTGTTTAAAAATATATATATACCTTGTTGAGTTTCTTGCTGGATTCTTCTCAACAGAGGTTTTTTCGAACCTGTGGTAGATTTTTTTTGACATTCATAAGTGCTTGTTGTAGCCTAAATTGAATAAAGATATTTTGACTTTGACTTTGACTTTGAATAATATTCTAGAATGAAAACAACAATTTTAAATTAAACCAATTTATTAAATCAAAATATGTACAAATAAACACTAAAACGAATATAAACACAAACAAAAACTACACTCAAGATGCACTTCCACTATTAGCGTAAAGATGCTTAGCAACGTAATGATGGTAGATTGGTATAAGTACCTATGGGATTCAAGGTGATTTTCCACCAGCTAGGTGTGACGAGACGAGGCGAGACGAGAATTGAAATTTGTATGCATTCTCGCGCTCCCGCCGCGAGACGCCGCGGGCACCGCCATACAAATTTCAATGCTCGTCTCGCCTCGTCTCGTCTCACCTCGCCGGTGAAAAATCACCTTTATATTTCATTTATTAAAGCAGTAGCGTGGCACCGTAACAACTAGATCCTTATCGGTTTGCCTAATTTTTTCGACGTCAGTACTGGCAAGCTTGGCAAAGGCTGCGTGCGGCCGAGGATTTGAATTTAACGCGATTTCACTATGACGTTTACTGTGAAATGGTTTCCATGGTGGCTCATGAATTAAAGTCCTTGACCGTACTACCTGCGAGATGTTGCATCTTAAACTAATCTGTATTTGTTTTCACACGGGCGAAATATCGCTAGATGGCGTTAGTATCGTGAGATCCGTTTGGCGTTTGCTTGCGATTGGCTCATTTAGTTGTCTAACCAATCACGAGCAAACGTCAAATGTCAAACGGACCTATTATGAGTGTGTGTTAGCTTAGCAACTATTCGGATTTCGCCTGTGTGAAAACCCTCATTGCAATACAATACAAATTGACATGAACCTGCGCCAGCGGATGAAGACAGAATTCACGCTTTTATTCTCCAACGAAAATGTTTACAGCACGCCCCTTCTTCGCGTCAAACATCAACGTTTGTGTTAGTGTCAGACAGTATGTGACTATTACAGATGCAGTGAATAATGTTTTGCCATCGTATTTTGACGGAAACAGTTCAGTATTCTTTATTTATGTTTATGACCCTAAAATTAACACCAATCAATAGTAATTCACGGTTAATAAAACTAAATATGTTTTCTACGGGGTAGTAGTAACTGCATGCAGTGACATGCTAGAAATGAAGGTAGACCGAAGATGGTCCACACATTGGCATCTACCCGCAAATTCTTCAGCCTACCCAAGATCTGTTACGCATGCAACTGCGTTGAAATATCAGAAACTCATTTAGGACATATCTAATGAATAATGTTTTTCCATCATTATTTTGCGGATAATTTGTTACAGTACGATTTACTTGGGAGTTAACACTTTGACAGATGGGCGTTGCCTTCAGTCAATTTTCAACTTTGACGTCGTACAAATAAAATAGTTTTTTACATAATCTGTAAAGTTGAAAATTGACTGAAGGCACGCCCATCTGTCAAGTGTTAACTCGAATTAATTCAAACTGTATGTATTTCTCTTTTCAATTAAAGGCCGGCAACGCACTTGTTGACTCTTCTGGTGTTGCAGGTGTCCATGGGCGACGGTAATCGCTTACCACAGGCCATCCGTCTGCTCGTTTGCCCCTATACCATAAAAAAAAAAAAATTTAGCTTCAGTAACCTTCAGTAAGATAGTTGAGATAGCAAGATAAATATGAACTCTTCTAACAAAATACGAAATCAAAACATTATTTACTACATCTGTAATCTAATCAATATCTACATCCACTACCAAAATTTGTCAGATAATCAAACAATTATTCTTCTTTTATAGTCATTAACTGTAGCGTTGTTCTATGATACATCAAACTCTTATTTATCACTTTTAGTACTCGAACTCTTAATAGTACTTGAATTCCTTGACTCAGCTAAAGCCCTGTAATAGACATCTGGCAAGTTCCTTTTGATATCATCATTTCCTTTTCACCTTTCGCCATCATCTTTTGTTGTTTGTCATCTTTTATG
>NC_133498.1:9375533-9389839 GCF_025370935.1 Choristoneura fumiferana | reverse complement strand
CCAAAATGTCAAGAATATGTAAAAATAATACATTAGGCAATAATTCAGTAACAATTTAAATGTCAATGTAAAACCATAAAATAAAAACAAAGAATAATAATAACAATTTAAACGTTAAAATAAAATTTCAGATTATAAATTAATTAGCGAATAAAACGCTTTTTCAACAAAAGGTCTTTCTTTATTTCAGCTTATCATGTTTGTTAATCAGGAACGGAAGATAATAATAACCTACACAATACAATGCAAATTCAAGAAGGACTGCATTCACCCGGAGCCGGACGTGATATTTAAACTGATACATATTGGGACCTATCTATGTCCCTATTCCCTAATCTACATTATCGAAAATGTTTACAACGCTTACTGCAAAATTCTGGAAGAATAGTCCCTACATTGTGCATTAAGAGAAGTGTCCGCGCCGCGCGGCCGCGTAAGGGTACGTTCAGATGACGGGCGTTGAACGCGCGTTGAAGGCGCGCTAAAACTTTTGTTCAGTGTTCACAAATATACGCGGCTTGCCAGGCGTTCAACGCGCGTTGCCGCGACCGCCATGGTTCAGTCAGCAGAGTTCATTTGTCGAAGATGGACGTTGAAACTGTTTAACTGTGATATTATACCGACGGTTGAAACGAGGCAACAGAAGACGGAGATATTGGGTTCATCCAATTTTGACAACCAGGCTGACTGAAAGCCACTACATCATCTTGTATCCTAAATTAAGGCAATACGGACCCAAATTTTTTAAACTACTTCAGAATGTCCATCAAGTCATTTGATGACTTACTGGCTCTCATAAACGAGGAACTCGTAGCAGATGAAAACACTGTTGCGATATATCCATTTCACCAGAAAAAACTCATAATTACATTGAGGTAAGTTTTTTATTAATAGACATATACATATATACGTATTTTTTATTAATCACATATTATATACGTATTTTTATTAGTCAATTCTATATACGTTTTTTTATTAATCAACATATCTTTATATAGGAACTTGATATTAATGAACATATCTATAAATTAAATCAAATCAAAATTGTTTAGGAAAGATTTTTAAGAAAATACAATAAGTTGTTACTCGCAGAATAAATCTAACTCCGATTCGTTGCTGGTATTGGTTGGTGCTGGCGAAGGAGTGTGTGTTACTGGCGATTGAGATGCCATTGCTGTAGTTACCGTATGCGCTAAGTTATTTGGCACACCAGATTGCTGTGATTATAAATCATGATATTGAAAGTCTTGATTAGCGCTCTTGGTGACAATATTTCTTCGTGGTGGTACGGGTTACGATAATTTTGATTTTCAAATGTCTGATGTTCATTCCTTGAAAGACAATTTTGGTTTTGCAAGATTAAATTATAAATGCCAATTTTTGTGTGAAGCCGTTAATATTCCGGGATTTTTTTAATCTCTTTAACGAGTGACAACAAAACAGCTTATCTTCATCGTCATCTTCTTTTGGGTGCGAAACATTTTTCTGTACTAAACTCTGCTCTAATATGCTCGCAAACCTTCGTCAGCAGACTATTTTTTTGTTTTTTTCTTGGAGTAGATTTAGGACTTTTAAAGGCAGAACTTCCTTCTACTTCAGAACTTCTGACGAAGCTGATTCATTTCTGTAATTTGTTCGATTTTGGTTTTTTTTACGCTTTTTCAACTAACTTAAACAGTCTGATGATGGCATTACGCATTGACCAATGCGCATGCTCGCACCAAGCGCCACCTAGAAGAGGTGAGTTTTGAAGCTCGTGTCGTGGTGTGTCCGGCCAGTTCAAAAACATTCGTCCTTTGCTAACAAAGACTAAAACGTGTGCTGTGTGTGTAATTCGTGTTATTTTTCATCAAGAACAAAACTTTTAATTTGTTGGAGTGTTATCATTGTCCCTGGCGCCAGGTTTTAAGAAGTCGTCCACTACAAGTTCGCAGATGCTTCAGAACCGAGCTCGAACAGGTCAGTGTGCTTGCATTGTATTTGCCGGAATCAGACTAATCAAAACATTTTCTTATTTAATAGCTCTCTTCGGCGAGATCCTCTCGACCCAAATGTACCAGACACCCACTGTGCTGGTACATTATTTTGGTGCCGAAACCAGGGAACTAGATAATTCCGTCCGCCATTTTTGTTCAAAATTTCAAATTAAATGTTAATTAAAATTAATTTTAATTTCCGTTTTATTTTGAGTATTTTGTGCCTTTTGTCGGAAAATTAATTATTTAACCTGTTGTAAATATATCGGTTAACGTAAACTAAAGCAAATACGATTCAGCCTGATTATTCCAGTAAGATTTTAAGTTCTCGTGAAATAAACTGGTTATCTATTTTATTCTCGTGAAGTTCGTGTTGTAATGGCGGATATTGTGTAGATTCATTGTGGATTTGTAAATTTTAGTCGCAAAGTTTTAAGCTGCTAGAATTTATTTATCGTTTGTCGCATAGGACAATATTTTGTAAGATCGTATAAACAATCTCTTTTCATGCGCTGTTTATACAGTCGTGTTACTTACAATATTTATATTTCATTCATTTCACCTAGAACATTTCGACCGAATTTTCTCGAACTTACACCTACATACATAACTACCTACACCTACATGTGCACATAATGTCTATAGAACTAGGTAATTGTTCAGACTTGTACAATCTGTGAGACGTTCTTTTCGTTAAGTTTCATTCCATGTTTTTGTCGGCGGGCGTAGCAACACGTTTGGATACTTCGGTGAAACGAAACGTTTTTCTTCTTATGTCAGTCAGTTATGGCGGGTGATAAAAGTCAGCTGTCAAGTTGGATGTCATTCACTTCCGATTCGTGTTGTTTAGCCTGAGCTATTTACTTTAAAGTCACCGATTTTAAGTTAAGTGGTGTTTATTTCGTGTGATTGTGAAACTGCAAGTGTGTTCGTAAATGATCGCCATGTCAAGCAAAGTGAAGCGTCGCGTGTCCCTTGGAAAATCCAAGAAAGACAGTGAGGTGAACTACACAGTTAAAGATTTACCGGCGTTGCGGCGAAAAAGAACAATAGCTTATAACAGGCTATCAAAAGCGTTGGAGGTTGGTCTTAAAGCTCTACAAGACAGGTCAGATTTAACTTTGTTCCTTTCGCACTTTATTGAGGTTGAGAAACATCGAATTCGTTTGACGAGTGTCATCTGTTCATTCTTAGCCTAGAGGAAGACGATGAAGAGAATGTTGATGAATTGCAAGGGCAATGTGATGAAATTTACTATCACATTTTGACACTACATAGGACTTTGGTCCCATCTGATTATGCGAGTGAGGTAGCTGAAAGTGATGTCAATAATAGTGTGCCCCAGACCTCTAGCAAGTTAAAACTACCTAGGATAAATTTACCTAGCTTTTCAGGGGACATTAAGCAATGGCCTGCATTCTATGACACTTTCAATTCATTGATACATCTCAATGAATCGCTTCAGTGATACTGAGCGAATGCATTATTTGATTTCGTGTCTCACAGGTGATGCTTTAGCATTAGTGAATACATTCCCTGTTATGGGAATTTATTATGGAGAAGCTTATAACTGCCTTGTCAAGCGTTACAAGAATAATCGTGAGTTAGCCTTTACTTGTTGGAAGGAGATGCTAAATTTCAACCTTAAGTCGAATTCCCCTGAAGAATATAGGCGCATTTTTGACACATTCAATGAAAACTTGAATATTTTAAAGACTTTGAATTTACCAGTTGATCAGTGGGATTTTGTTTTGAGTTATCTTGTGCTTTCTAAGCTGGACTCCAAAACTCGTTGCGATTTTGAAGAAACACACTCATCTTGTGAAGTGCCATCTTATTCAACTCTAAAGAATTTTATCTACAAAAAATGTGATGCTTTAATTCGGGACAACCACTTTCGTGAAAGGGATGGCAGAATACCTATGTCAGTCACAGCTGGTAGTAGTAAAACCCTGCCAAAGTTTATCAAAGCTCAAACAAATAATTCCCCATATGTGTCACGTTTCAATAAGAGTAACCCGGTGAATTCTCTAGTTTCCGATAGTGCTGAGGTAAAAACTGACCAAAGATGTTCCTTTTGTCAGGAGAATCATGCTATAACTAATTGCAAAATGTTTCTTAACAAATCTGTGGATGAGCGACATGAATGTGCAAAACAAAGGCAGTGGTGTTTTAACTGCTTGAGAGCTTCACATTATCTGAAAGAGTGCAGATCAGTTTTCAGATGTCAAAAGTGTAAACAAAAACATCACACTTTATTACATCTGGATAAAGAAATTGTACATGAACACGGATTGCCTTGCACAAGTGTTGAAGCTACTCCGGATTCTCATTCATGTCCTGCTGAAGAGGTCAATGAACCAACAAGTGCTCTTACAACTTTTACTAACCAATCTGTGGTATTGCTGTCAACTGCGAACATCCAGGTTATGGATTCAAAAGGGAATTACCAAACTATGCGTGCTCTCATTGACTGTGGAAGCCAAGCACATTTTATTTCTGAAGCTGCTGCTCGTAGACTTGGTTTTGTCTCTTCCCCTGCAAATAGGAGTATAAGTGGGTTAGGAAAAACATCTTCTCAAGTTTCTGGTTCAATTACGTGTTGTGTTGGAACAGATAATGTGACTTACTTTAACCTGGATTTCCTGACTTTACCAATAATATGTGGAGTTATGCCATCAATGCATCTTAATACTTCTTCATGGCAACATGTGAAGCATTTGCAGCTTGCTGACCCACAGTGTAATATTCCTGGCCCAATTGATGTACTGCTGGGTGCTGAGGTATTCATGAAGCTTTTGTTACCAGGACGCATTGATGGTGATGTAAATCAACCGACAGCTATCAACTCAATATTTGGCTGGCTGTTAATGGGAAGAACAAGTGTACAGACAAATCAGGTGATCAATAACTTGTGTGCCATGTTTTGCAATAGTGACATGTCACTTAATGAAGAAATTAAACGCCTGTGGGAGCTTGAAGATCTTCCATCATCTCCAGAGTTGACTCCAGATGAGAGTTTATGTGAATCAAAGTATCTCAAAGGCATCAGTAGAGATGAATCCGGACGATACATAGCTCCACTACCCTTCAAAAGTGAAGAAAAACCCAAATTTCCAGGTTCTCGTGAGATTGCAATTCGAAGATTTCATTTATTAGAGAGACGACTGCTCAAGGATCCTGAACTCTATCAAGCATATAAAGATTTCTTGACGGATTACATAGACAATCAACACATGAGCCCTGTAGACGTGGCTGACATTGCAAAGGGAGACTATTATATTCCACATCACTGTGTGATTCGACCAGAAAGTGAAACCACTAAGCTACGTGTTGTCTTTGATGCTTCTGCTGTGTGTGCTAGTGGACAATCTCTGAATGATACTTTATTGATTGGTGCGAAGCTCCAAGGAAATTTGACAGCTATTCTCCTTCGTTTTAGACTTCATGCGGTTGTGTTTATTGGAGATGTGAAACAGATGTTCCGTCAAGTAAGAATTAGAGCAGAGGATCAAGATTACCAAAGAATTCTTTGGAGATTTGATCCCAAATATTCAGTCAAAGAATATCGTTTAAACACTGTTACTTATGGAACTGCTGCTGCTCCATTCTTGGCATGCCGAACTATTAAGCAACTTGTTCATGATGATGGAAAACATTTTCCATTGGCTTCACGAGTCCTTAATTTTGATACATACGTTGATGACGTCACGACTGGAGCATCCTCCTTGGAAGAAGCTAAGGTTATGAAAACTGAAGTCATCAATTTATTGAAAATGGGAGGATTTGAACTGCGAAAATGGGCCAGTAATGTACCGGATCTACTCAGCGATATTCGACCAGAGGATTGTTTACATGGATCGGCTTCATTTGATGATAAAACAGTTAAATCGTTGAAGGTGTTGGGACTTAAATGGAACAGTACAGATCATTTCACATTTGATGTTGTACCTTGTGAACGTGAATGCACTAAACGTAATATTCTGAGCGAACTAGCACGAATATTCGATCCATTAGGATTCTTGTCACCTATAACCTTTCTGGCAAAACGATTAATTCAGATATTATGGGTACAAGGTGTTGGTTGGGATGATCGACCTCCTGAAAACATAGTTATTCAGTGGAGGGCATACATTGAGCAGCTTTCACTTCTCAAGGCCGTTCAGATACCACGAAGAATTACTATAGACAATAATGTGTCATATCAATTACATGGATTTGCAGACAGTTCTGAGGCGGGCTATGGAGCTATTATTTATCTGAGAGCAGTGGATGTAAATGAAAGGGTGATTGTTAAATTAATATGTGCAAAGTCTAGAGTAGCTCCTTTGAAACACCAATCATTACCTCGTCTGGAACTCTGTGCCGCCGTGTTGCTTGCTGATCTTATGCAGTATGTCAAGAAGACATTTGAAACAAATATTTCAGTTGAAAACATTTTTGCGTGGTCCGATTCTACTGTAGTTTTATCGTGGCTCCGGTCTCATTCTTCGCGATGGAAGACCTTTGTTGCCAATAGAGTCAGTCACATTCAGGAGCTTCTTCCCAGTTCATGTTGGCATCATGTGTCAACAAACGAAAACCCAGCCGACATCTGTTCAAGAGGCGCTTTGCCTAAGGATCTTATCAACAATTTATTATGGTGGGCGGGTCCAGCTTGGCTTCTGAAATGTAGCAGCCACTGGCCCATCCCTGTGTCCGAGGATCCAGATCAAGAAATGGTGAACTCTGAAAAACGTGTATCAGCTTTGATAGTGGAGCAGCCAGTACATCTTCTTGACGAATTGCTGAATAAATATTCATCTTTAGATAAAGTTATTCGTATTGTAGCCAACTGTTTACGCTTTATACGCAACATTCGAAAATCTGCTACTAAAACAACTGGAACTTTATCAAGTGTGGAACGTAATGATGCTATGAGATTGTTTGTTAAGCGTATTCAATATCAGCACTTCTTTGACGAAATTCAGAAACTTCAAAATGGCAAGGTATTGCCTAAACAACTTCGTAAGTTGAATCCTTTCATAGATGAGTTAGGTGTTCTCAGGGTGGGCGGTAGGCTTTCTCGCTCGGGTTTAGCTTACGAGCACAAGCATCCGGCTTTATTACCACGTAAAAGTGAATTGACGAAAAGGATTGTACGAGAAATACATCGAAATAATTGTCACCCTGGAATTAATACAACTCATTATCTAGTAGCACAGCAATTTTGGATTCTATCTCCAAAACGTGCCATAAGGTCTGCATTACAAAATTGTATCCAATGTTTTCGAACCAATCCTAAGGTTTTAGAACCATTTATGAGTGATTTACCCATGGCAAGAGTAAACGCTGTTAAACCATTTTCGATTGTAGGCGTCGACTTTGGAGGACCCTTCAATATTAAACATGGTACTCATCGAGGTGCTAAAATAGGCAAAGCCTATTTGTGTCTGTTCATCTGCTTCACGACCAAGGCAGTTCATTTGGAAGTTGTGTCGGACTTGTCTTCTGAGGCTTTTATAGCTGCTTTGCGCCGGTTTATTGCTAGACGAGGTCGCTGTAATACTATTCATTCAGATTGTGGTACGAACTTTGTAGGTGCGAAGAATCAACTCTCGCAATTGATGCGTGGTGCTGCAGAGCAAAATAAGGTTGAGTTTAGGTTCAATCCCCCTTCTGCGCCTCATTATGGCGGAGTTTGGGAAATTCAAATAAAGGCAGCCAAGGCTTTATTATATCGAACAGTAGGTATACAATGTTTTACTTTCGAGGAGCTCTATACACTTTTTTCGCAAATTGAATCCACAATGAACTCACGCCCGTTATGTCCGCTTAGTTCCGATCCTAACGATATTAATGCGCTAACTCCAGGTCACTTCTTAACTATGGAACCTTTAACCTCTTTACCGGAAGAGGAGCTGACTGATGTAAAACTATATAGGCTGAATCGTTGGCAGCTTATTCAGCAAATACATCAAGGTTTTTGGAAGCGGTGGAGCGCAGAATATTTAAATTCTTTAACCCAACGTGCAAAATGGACAAAAGACTCTAAACCTTTAAAAGTAAACTCAATAGTTATTATCAAATGTGATAATTCATATCCACTGCATTGGCCGTTAGCTCGTGTGATAGAATTACACTCGAGCCCCGATGGCGTTGTGCGACAAGCAACTGTGAAGACTGCTTCAGGAATTCTCAGGAGACCATTAGTCAAGCTGTGTCCTCTGCCAGACAATTGTGATTAGAGAAGTATTTTGTTAAAAATACCTTTTATTGAAATCATTAGATTTCATGTTTAGTTAACCGCTGAAGTTGCAACTTTAATTTGTGTTAGAATCATAATTTATTTTGTTCTATGTTTAAAAATATTAATATTTTTGGTGGGCGGAATGTTCGATTTTGGTTTTTTTACACTTTTTCAACTAACTTAAACAGTCTGATGATGGCATTACGCATTGACCAATGCGCATGCTCGCACCAAGCGCCACCTAGAAGAGGTGAGTTTTGGAAGCTCGTGTCGTGGTGTGTCCGGCCAGTTCAAAAACATTCGTCCTTTGCTAACAAAGACTAAAACGTGTGCTGTGTGTGTAATTCGTGTTATTTTTCATCAAGAACAAAACTTTTAATTTGTTGGAGTGTTATCATTGTCCCTGGCGCCAGGTTTCAAGAAGTCGTCCACTACAAGTTCGCAGATGCTTCAGAACCGAGCTCGACCAGGTCAGTGTGCTTGCATTGTATTTGCCGGAATCAGACTAATCAAAACATTTTCTTATTTAATAGCTCTCTTCGGCGAGATCCTCTCGACCCAAATGTACCAGACACCCTCTGTGCTGGTACATTATTGAAACTATTTTCTGTATGTTTGTCGGCTATAGATGGCTGTAGAAATTGTAGTCTATTAAAATGAATATATGATGAGGTTTTGGAAGCTCCTGATCCAGATTTAACAGTCTTCATTTTCTTGACCTCTCTCATATAATTATCTCGTAAACTCTTCCATTTCTTTTGCAGAGATGACGCTGAAAAAAGACAGATTTTAGTAATAGTTTGTGTTTTTTTTTCAGATATTTGGCCACGGGATGTTCACTTGGGACATTAAGCTACGATTATAGAATTGGCAAATCTACTGTGGCTACTATTATACCACATGTATGTGAAACTATTTGGAGAAAATTGAAACCCATTGTTATGAGTGAACCAACGAAAGAAAAATGGTATGAAATATCGGAGATATTTGAAAAGCACTCAAAGTTTCCCAATTGTTTGGGAGCCTTGGACGGAAAACATATACGGTTAATACAGCCTGAACACACGGGTTCCATGTATTATAACTATAAACATTTTTTTTCGCTAGTTTAATGGCGCTAGCGGATGCAAACTATTGTTTTGTATGGGTTGACATTGGTGCGTACGGTAAAAATAGTGACTCGGGTATATTCAAGAATTCTTCATTGTACAAAAAGCTGACTGAAAGGTCATTAGACCTGCCTGATCCAAAGACATTGTTAATAAAAAATAGACCGACAGTGTTGCCATATGTGATAGTGGCTGATGAAGCTTTTGGTATGATGGAGAATTTAATGCGGCCCTACGGCGGAAGGTCACTAACCTATGCTAAAAAAATATTTAATAATCGTTTGACATTAGCACGCCGCTATGTTGAATGTACTTTTGGCATAATGTGCAATAAATGGCGTATTTTACATAGGCCATTAGATGTTAACATGTGTTTTGCAGAAAAGATTGTAAAAGCTATATGTACACTTCATAACTATGTTAGAATGAGGGATGGCTACAATTTTGACGATACACTGTATACTCCACAACTGGAAAATCTAGCCTCACATTATACTGGGCGTGCTGTGCGACAGGCGGATAATGTTCGAGAAAATTTAACTAAATATTTCATTAACGAAGGAAAACTTGATTGGCTGGATCACAACATTTAATTTGTAATACAAACTGATTGTAAATGTAAATAAATATATGTACTCACATAATAATTTCTTCTTTCTTCACTGTCATCTCCTTCACAGAATATGAGGACGAGTTCTTCCCAAGCCCGTCTCTTTAAATTCCTATCAGAATAATTGCTACTTGTCATGTCCCATATCGCAGGACGTTTCTCTATTTCGTCTATAAATAATTCTGTGTTAAAAGCTTCGGTTTCCATTTCGGACGACTTCTTGACGACCCGATGAACCCTAAAATACGTCCATCCGCGTCGAAAGCGCGCGCTCAACTGAACGGAAATATGGAAAACCAATGATCTCAAAGCGCGCGTTGACGCGCGCTGACAACAGTCGGCGCTAGTGCAGCGTTCAACGCGCGTATTAATAAAACGCGCGTTAGCATGTGTACGGCCCTGAATAGTTGTTATGTAGTTGTAAACGCACGTTATCAAAACGCGCGTTCAACGCCCGTCATCTGAACGTACCCTTAGGTATTCGTTTGGGATATTGCTGTCTTTATCGCTCGTGACATAAGCGCTCGCAGCCGTCCTCCCATGCCTTCCGCAACGACGTCCGTAATTTATATCGAGATAGCTGTAGGCTTTTCAAGATTTGGGGGGTTGAATTTTGGGTTTCGTTGTCCTCATATTATACGAAAAGTATATCACAGATATATTCATTATATTTTCTATGCCTGTGGTTTTTAGGATTTTTGTAAAAATGCTTTATTAGTCTAATTCTCGTGCAAAGTTGACATCTTTTTTTGTCGACATTTGAGCTCCTGTAATTCTGATATTACACATTTATATGAAAATCTGAAAAACCCCAGGCATAGATAATTACGTCTAGTCCATACTTACAAAATTTCATTTATTTCTGTTGCCTAGTTTTCAAATGAGACCGGGACTACGTTTGTATGGAGAATGAAACGAAGAGACTTCTCTTAAGGGGCGTAAGAAGGGGATTTCTATAACAAGAGTCTATTCGATTGAGACGATTGAGGCCATTGTCCTTTAGTATACAGGCATGGAATAACATCATTGACGAGCAAGTGTGATGAAAAAGTTTACTACGTCCTTGGAAAAGGAATCCTAGTAACTGTTCTTTGTCAAGTTTGATCATTCTGCTTTTCTGTCATTCACATCGGATTGACGAATATTATTAAAAACTTTTCATTTTCATCAGTCCGAGAGAGTAAACACGGTAATTCTGTCGTCATTCAGAACAGATTGATGAAACATCGCCACAGAAACATCGACCACCGGTTCGGAAAAATCTCTGTTGAGAATAACTCGATGGTGGAAGTCTCAATTGACGTAAGGGACAAAATGCTACTTTTCAGGAGAGCGAAAAGAAGTTTTTGGTAATTTTCAAACCCTCACAGCATTTTTAATGTTTAACTTAGCAGGACGTTATAATTACGTAAAATCTTGAATTTTCTTGCTTTTCAACGTGAAACTATAGACATTTTCGTAAAAAGCTTAATAAGAAAAATAGCTGTCCCTTACGCCCGTGGCATACGGGTGTCATAGCCCCTTACACCCATAAACCGTAAATAAATAAATAATGTAGTAACCGATTTTGGTCTTGTAGGACATTTTATATTTTATTTGCTACATATTTGGACGTAAGTTCCTGTAGAAAAATTAAAAAAAATAGTGAATTAACTCAAAGAACCACATTAATTATTTAAAATAACGCGCAAAAGCCATAATTTGCACGTCCCCTTAAAAAATATGTAATTTGTAACATTTTCTTTAAATGGACATTATAAGTTAAAAGTTAAATAAAACTCAAATAAATTTTATAACGTTTTAAACTTTCGTGTTTCTCACTCATAGTCAAAATACCACCAACGGGACTTATCACGCTAACACACACGAGTAATATTTACCTCGACGTTTCGGCAACGTTGCAGTGGCCGTGGTCACGAGTGGACTGAAGTGTGGGGTGTCAAGTCTGCCTAGCAGCGCGAGTCCTTCGAACTACCCGCACTTGATCACTAATAGTACCAGCACTCGTATCACTAACTACCCGCACTTGGTGATTTTTATTAGTCACCCCATCACACCGACTCACAAAACTCATCCCGACGTCGACACTTATTAATAACAGGATTCCACGAAGATGAAAGCTTGTATCCATCGTCCCGGTTGACATTTTTATGCTTTTTTATTTCAACTGCTTCACGTACCATTCTTGAGTAGAAATGACGTTCCGTGGACAGAATTTTCGGATTGTAAAGCTCAATCCAGTGGTTTGGTCCTGACTCCAACAAATGCTCGGCTATGGCTGACTTGTTTGTTTATAGCTGAGAGGGTCAAGGAAGATATTGCAGCTGTTAAAAATCGCCAAGTAGATAAGTTTTTATCCCGGAAAATAGCATAGTTCCGGGGGGTAGCGATAAACGATCTGATGATGTTGTTGATGACGATGATGATGAAATGATTTTCACTACCACCACTGGCGTACTAACTCTGCTTGCTTGCATTATTGCTTACATGCTTGCTTGCTTGCTTGCATGCTTGCTTGCATGTTTGATTGCATGCTTGCTTGCACTATTTCTTGCACATTTGGGAGTATTCTTGCTTGATTTGTTGTTTGCATGCATGCTTGCCTTCTGGCTTCACGCTTGCTTGCATGCATGCTTGCACTATTTATGCTTCCTCTAACACACTGATTGCAGTTGTGAGGGAGAGGGACGCCAGCCGCTTCATGAGCGCTGGAGGAGATACCATAGACCGGTCATCGCGGGATCGGGGTAACCCGCGATGTTCATCCAACCCAGGCCAATAAAATTGCATGTTTGTTGATTTGATTGACAAAATTACATGCTCACTTGCAAGCTTGTGTAGGTGCTTGCTTATATGCTTGCTTGCTTGCTTGCATGCTTGCTTGCATGCTTTCTTGCACGCTTGCTTGCACTATTTCTTGCACATTTGGGAGTATGCTTGCTTGAGTTGTTGTTTCAATCACTACAAGTTCTAAAAACCATCTATTTTGATGCCTCCTACGACCTAACATTAACAAGGTATTTTAATGAACTAAAAGAAGCAAGCAAGGTATTTTACTTTAAGTGCCCCTTACACCCATAAAGTAACCTCAATTTTTAAAATGTCTGTTTGTTACTGTCCCTTACGACTAACAATTTACTCTAGTTTTAGCTTTTGATGTCCCTTACGCCCATAAGAGTATTCCTTATTTTATACGTTGCTGTTGTTTAATGCCCCTTACGACGTACCAATTACACCTTTTTTTTAAATGTCTGTTTGCTACTGCCCCTTACGACCGACAATTTACTCTAGCGCTTGCTTTTTATACCCCTTACGTCCATAAAAGTATTTCTTATTTTACAAATTGCTGTTTTTTAATGTCCCTTACGACGTTCCGATTATACCATTTGTAACCCTCAACATACATAATTAATTATACAGGACTATTATGTATGCATCATCATCTCGGCCTATATACGTCCCACTGCTGGGCACAGGCTTCCTTTATTAGGATCTGTCAGGACAGCTTAAAATAAACAAAGTAGCTAAGAGAAATTTACCTCAACATCCTTGACTGAAATTCCATTACGGAAATGTTAGTTCGACGTCAAGCCATTAGCATCCATCATCTTAATCTTTTTTTTTTGTTTTTCTTTGGCATCTTATAAAAAAATACGCGCGTTGGCAAAGAACAAACGTAGGCAATCAAATACGTCCTCCGTGTTTGACGTGTCTGGCATGACTGACCGAATGTGCAATGCGCAAACGCTCGGCGCGTGGAAGGTAGGTAGACGCGTTAGTATTTTGATGTTAGGTACAAGAAATAGGTACAGGCGGTAAGGTTACGCCCAACAACTTCTTGCTTTTTTATCTTATTCGTTATAAAATGTTGGGGTGTAAAGGGCAATGAATCAATAATTGACCCATACGCCCTTTTATTACATTTGTTGGTTTTTTTTTTAACGACATGAGACGAGTCGTAAAGGACATATGAGACTGCCACAGCCCCTTACGACCCAAATATTAAAAAAATAATACATTTACGCCATTTTTCAGCTCAAATATTTTATATCATGTCCCTTAAGCTATTTTATTTTAAAATAATAAATGTTGATAACAGCAAACGTAAGGGTGGTATTGTAACTTGAATACTACCAATCGACAGAGAAAAAAAAACTCTAATTTTCTATGTTTAAAAGTGATTTTTCGGTATTTTGTCCCTTACGCCAATTGAGACTTCCACCATCGAAATATTATTTATTAGGTTTAAGTACAGTCACCAGCATTAATATCTGCCACAGCGGAGCGTGCAAAAATATCTCGTCGTATCAGATATTCATGCACGCTTCTTGTGTTAGATATTGGTGCTGGTGACTAACTCAGTTGTCCGTCAATCAAGCCCT
>NC_133498.1:9333282-9375433 GCF_025370935.1 Choristoneura fumiferana | reverse complement strand
GCGATGCGTTCGTATAAAACAGGGTAATTCTCGGAACAAAGTACAAACGGAACGCACTTCGTTCGAACGAAACTGCCATAGACAATTTGGCGCCAAAACCAAAAACTGAATATTCGCATTCGCATTCGCATTCGCATTAGCGAATGTCGGTAGCAGATATTCGCATTCACATTCGCATTCGCGAATGTTCAAAAAATGACATTCGTTACATCACTAGCCTGTTGTGTTTGCAATAGAAAAGGAAAACGAGGTAGGTAGAGGAAGACCAAGATTGACCTATTTTTAACCAGGTGAAGGAAAGGGTGGGCGTCGTGTCGTATCAGGAAGTCAAACAGCTGGCCAAAGACCGTGCGGAGTGGTCATTACTCCAGCAGCATAGCTCTTAAATTTAAGAAGAGTGAGAAGTGCGTTTGCAGCCTTACTCGGGATTCAAAATCAACAATCGCAACAAAAAACAAACTTTGCTCTCTTGTTGCACAAATAACTATTTCGACAAAAGTGAAAGTTTGGCATTTGGAAATAAAAAAATTAGTTTACAAGCACGCTGGCCGCTGGCAGTAAGCAGGTCTGCGAATGATACCAGCTCTGCAGTTACTCGTAGTTGCGGTATATGCTGAGTCAGCTTATTCTGTAGAACATTACATTACTACCTTTACTACCTTTTCTTTACTTTCTTTTAGTCATTTTTTGTAGTTTTTTTTCGAATATCGGGCATTTTAACTTTTAAGTACATTTAATTTTCAAAAATTCATTGTTATTTTAGGCCATAGTCATTTTGTGCTGATTAAAGCTTTTATCTAAATACTAGCTTTTGCCCGCGGCTTCGTCCGCGTGGAACTCGGTTATCGCGCGCTGTTCCCTCGGGAACTGTGCATTTTCCGGGATTAAAAATAGCCTATGTCACTCTCTGGCCCATAAACTATCTCTATGCCAAAAATCAAAGTCAGACGGACAAACATACAAACACACATACTTTCGCATTTATAATATTAGTATGGAAGTATGGATCTATGTATCTAAGTAACTCTACAGAATGCACGTTTTGATTTTGATGCCATTATAATATAGATTGTGCCCTTAATAAAAAAAAACCTCAGAACATTGAAGATAATCTATTACATTCTTATATATGTATGTTTACGTTTCTCCCAAACGCCGTGTTTCTGGCGTCTTAGCGGATCATATTCAGAGCACGTACCCTCCAAACATACAACATAGCTTGAAATATATATAGCATGTCTTCCGGACCGTCTGTACCTGTATCAAATTTAAATATACATCGCGACTGTACGTGCGCACTCATTACCGTGTTCACAGGGTGCAGCCGAAACAAAATATGCCCAAAAGAAAATAGAGACCACGTGAGTTTCATTGATAGAACAAAAATACTAATAGATGTAATTCTTTGTAACATTCATTGTCTAATGGTATTACTATTATTATACTATAAATCCTA
The DNA here is from genome assembly GCF_025370935.1 of Choristoneura fumiferana. NCBI lineage: Eukaryota > Metazoa > Arthropoda > Insecta > Lepidoptera > Tortricidae > Choristoneura > Choristoneura fumiferana. The sequence continues at coordinate 9,373,977 of NC_133498.1, read as the reverse complement.
ATTCCCTTTATACTATAAATTCTAGTTTCCTTGTCTAATGGTTTTATTAATACAACGTAACGCAATACTAATTACTTTCATCAAATTAAATGTATTTAGATAAAAACACAAACGTACCTAAGATTGTTTTTTTGGAATCTTTTTGTATTTTTTATTTCAATTCCAAATTTTTACTTTTACGGTCATCCCGGATGTATTTACAACGACATAAGTCATTATAGAACCCTATTAAAGGTCAGATTTACTTTATCGAAACAACTCGCCTCAATCGAGACTTGGCACATTTTTACAGCATGTTTTTGTTGAAATTTAATAACCAGTTAATAATAAGTAAGTTATCAATTGTAAATAATGCCGTACTCAAAAGTAATATTAACATGGAAAGCCTCAAGATAGACAGTGTTATGAAAGCGATATTTTTAGACGTGAATATTTAAGTGGAGCATACTGTAGCTATAGAGCGGGGCAGTATCGAAAGTAACCGCGCGGTAAGTGCTGTATTTTGTACGAAATTATAGCATTGCTGTGGACTAGGGAGGGGAAGCATCGGTATCGATGTTTAGAATATCGAAAAGCAGATATTAATAATGACAGAATTCATATTGATTTTGTAAATAAAAAATATTTTTGTATGTTTGATATCTAAGTTAAAATACAAGGCACTACAAAGTGTCACACGATGTGACGTCACGTGGAACTTTAACTAGCTATATCTTAATTAATTAATTTAATCGTATGGCATAGAAGAATGTCAAATCGTTTACATTATAATACTATATCTAAAGTCTTCACTCATTGGGCTGCGTTGTCTGAAAGGATGAGCAAGTCATGAGGGTCGTCGTTATATCTTAATAATTCTTTGATTAGTTGACGAAATTTTACATAGCGTAGGGTTGGGGCACGTAATAACCTGGCTAATCTGGCTATGACGTACTTATCAATGATTCTTGACTTCGTAGCTGCTTGGACGAATATAAAGCTATATATGAAATTCACACGTTGAGTTTCTTGCCGGATTCTTCTCAGCAGAGGTTTTTCCGAACCGGTGGTAGATTTTTTTTGACATTCATAAGTGCTTGTTGTAGCCTAAATTGAATAAAGATATTTTGACTTTGACTTTGACTTTGACTTTGACGCATTTGATGATAGTGGCGCGTCCGAATTATTTTGTCGAGTGCCATTCGTTCCTGACATAGTTTATGGTAACCGCATGAATTAGGGAGCGGGTCGCTTGCTAGTCATATGTGTGTATGTCTACGTAAATACTTAATCCCACTAAAATTATAAATGCGAAAGTTTGTAAGTCTGTTGATTTGTTTCTTCATCACGTCTAAACCATTGAACCGATTTAGATGAAATTCAGTTTACAGATAGTTTGAGTACCAAAGAAGGAAATGGTATAGTTTTATCCCAGAAAATTGCATAGTTCCCGCGGGATAGCGATAAACGCTATCGACAAACTATAAATAAATTATACGCGGAGTCACCGGTAACGGCTAGTTGTACATAAAATACAATAATAATAATAAAAACAACAAAACAGAGTAAGAAGGCGAACTTATCCCTTAAAGGGGATCTTTTCAAGCTAACCTGGTTTGAAAAGGAAACTTAAAAGATAGGCGAACGTTAATATTGTTACATCATATTGCATATGGTTGTGATTGTATATTTTACAAACGGATCGCCACTGGCTTACCATACATTTATATTCTATCGATACCTCTTTACCCCCTCCCCTACTATTCTCGCTAAGTGCAGTCTCGCCATCGTAACGTGTATAACATACACTAATTACTATCGATAATGTGTTTTGAGTACATCACTAGTATTTGACAAATGCATAGGGCCTTTAAAAGCTGGTTTGTATTTGTTTTAAATAATGGTTTTTGTCTGGATACGCCATTTTGGATTAAGTGTGTCTAAAGCCCAATATGATATTGAGTTTGAAGGCTTGAGGATAGAGTTCCGTTTATCAAAAGGGAAAGGGAATTCTAGAAGGAGTGTAATGTTTCTCTAAATCAACATCAACATCCCAGCCTATATACGTCCCACTGCTGGGCACCGGCCTCCTCTCAGAACGAGAGGGCTTGGGCAGTAGTTCCCACGCGGGCCCAGTGCGGATTGGGAACTTCACACACACCATTGAATTGGTTCTCAGTTTTGTGCAGGTTTCCTCACGATGATTTCCTTCACCGCAAAGCTCGTGGTAATTCGATTAAATTTGTTTATTTTATTACTTCTCGTGAAGACAGTCAGTTGTCAGTGTGCAGGTGGTAGGACCTTGTGCAAGGTCCGCCCGGCTCGCTACCACCATCTTGCTCGCTAATCCTGCCGTGAAGCAGCAGTGCTTGCACTGTTGTGTTTCGGCGTGGAGAGTAAGACAACCGGTGAAATTACTGGCACGTGACGTATCCCATCTTATAGGCCTCTAGGTTGGCAACGCGTCTACAATACCCCTGGTGTTGCAGGTGTCTATGGGGGAAGTTTAATTGATTGTGCCATTCTAGACGGGAAATGACAAAGGTCAACGTTATTATCGACACTATAGATTTACATGATCGAATAGAATATAAAATATACTTATGTATGTAAATTACGAAATTTCGTTGAAATTATTTGCTTGTTTACTTACTCTTAGTAATGACAGCCAGCCATTTGATATTTTAAAGTCCGCCGTAATTGTAACCGCTATGATAGTTGGATGATTCGCGCTGTCATCGTTCATCCACCATTACCTCTCATATTTCGTTTTCTAGTTTTTTTTTACCGTACAACGGTACGGTAGGTACTTGACTTTTGCTCGTGATTGGCTCTTGTTTCTTATTTAGTTATTTTAACCTTTCACGGGCAAACGTACCCGCCGTACCCGTGTGGTGTCGGGTTAGAATAACACCTCTCCATTTCTTCCATGGATGTCGTAAGAGGCGACTGAGGACATAGGTTAAGGTACACCGTAGGCGACAGGCTAGCAACCTGTCACTATTGTACCGTTTTTGTCAAACTTAAAACCTAAAATTGCTAAAAGTGGCTCCGAAGCGGTAACGTTTCGTGTGCTCTGCCTACCCCATTTGGGAATACAGGCGTGATTTTTATGTATGTATGTACAACGGCAAAACCTACTAGACACTGGCAAAATTGTCCTCCAATGGACAGAGCCATATTTTTCTAAAAAAACAACCAACCAACCGCTAGTTGGCTCTGTCATCGCGCATAGGTAAGGTTAGGTTTGTTTTATAACACTTATGAACAAATATTAGATTCGGAGAAAAAAGAGTTATGTCAAACGATAATTCTAACAAACATTACATTCGGACTTTGCGAGCCGATGTGGACCCGTTACAGACGCCAGCTAGTTAATAATACAGGGTTTGCCTGCATTTTATTACCGCGCCCAGACGGACTCAAATATTAACCGATAGCTTTTACGTTATTGCATGTTGCAGTTTATTACACTGGGAGTTGGACGGCTGTGTTATGCGTTATAGTTATGGCTGAAGTAAAGAAACAATTAGGGCTATCGCGTATGAATTCGCCGCTAGAGGCGCTAGTGTAGCGTGAGTTCTCCGAAATGTCAAATCTCATAGTTTTTGGGTGAGCTACGCGGGTTTATTTATAATTAGAATAATTTTGTGAATATTTTGCAATATCTGAAATTAATTATGGCAAATATGCGTTCCGGGGCAATGAATGTCTGTGTTTTGAGACAGTTTTGTCTTTCGGAAACCTTTGTCCTCCCTTTTTTTCGAACAAAACGGGGACTATGCAACACTGTGGCATGCTCAATATTTATATGGTACGGTTTTAAGGTGTATTAAATATGATTTTAATCTAAACTTTGTTTTCACGCCCGTAATAACAGACTTTCCACCTCACGCAACAGTGCGCCATCTAGTGAGACAAAAAACGATAGCCCTCATTAGGAGAGTTACAACTTTGATTCCAATTAACTAAACCTATGTATTTAAGTATACAATGAATTTAAAATAAGAACTATCACAGCCTAGAAGGCTTGACAAGTTTTAGTGTGTGGCCAAAATGCTAACTGACTAGGTAACTCGGAATTTCCAGGACACAATCTATCCTGCACTTTTTCGTTGCTGGTTTTCAAATTACTTGTGAATCCCACTTTCTACTTCCTATACCTACTTATATTATAAATATATTATTGTTGCAGGTGGTAGGACATTGTGCAAGGTCCGCACGGATTGCTACCACCATCTTGCTCGCTAATCCTGCCGTGAAGCAGCAGTGCTTGCTGCGTTTTAAATACTTTTTATTTGCTCATATTACAGGCCACAGAGAGAGCGAGAGAGAGAGAGAGAGAGAGAGAGAGAGAGAGAGAGAGAGAGCGAGAGAGAGAGAGAGAGAGAGAGAGAGAGAGAGAGAGAGCATCACAACACGACAGATGAATGTGAATGCAGATTTACGCGTGCGAAGCCGCGGGCAAACAGCATAATATATTTTCAAATAAAAAGCTCTTCATATGCAATAACATTTTTAAAAGCTACAAACCAGGTGACAATAGCTGGCGTGCCAATGGGCCGTAACGTGCGGACACCCTCAGTGTAGGGTGGCATTGTGCGGGATATTTTGGGACTAATTTAACTTCGAACCAAATGAGGGCTATCGCGTATGAATTCGCCGCTAGAGGCGCCAGTGTAGCGTGAGGTCTCCGAAATGTCAAATCTCATAGTTTTTGGGAAAATAAGTAAATATATAAATAAATAAATAGTTTTTGGGTGAGCTACGCGGGTTTATTTATAATTAGAATAATTTTGTGAATATTTTGCAATATCTGAAATTAATTATGGCAAATATGCGTGTGGTGCCAACCATTGTAAAACATTGTACTTTTTGCAACCTTAATATATATATTTTTTTTAATGAACTACCTAGCCTTTACCCGCGGCTTCGGCCGCATTAGAAATAGCTAAATGCCGTCTTAACAATTGTTCTAAATTATGCCCGTGCAATTTTTAGAAACATACATGATTCTTGTTGCCATGTTAGTGTTAACTGACGGTTAAATGTGATGCCGTCTCTATTTATTTTGTCCGGATAGACGGAGACGGCATCACATTTAACCGCCAGTTAGCACTAATCAATGGATGGTGAAACAACCCCTTAGAGTTTGGCTTGAAAAAAGATTACGATAAACAATTTGAAAGGACAACGTTCGCGCGCAAATCGCCATCTATTGATTGCAAACGAAGTTAGCACGTTTATCTTGAGTGCCGAGGTACGGTACGGTTCAGCTGTTATTGCGTGATGGAGTAACAAACATCCAAACATCTTCACCGTGAGAGTAGCGGGAAACCGGTGGATGCAAGTGGCGAGTTGTCGTTCATTGTGGCGTTCTAAGGGGGAGGCCTTTGTCCAGCAGTGGACGTCTTCGGGCTGATGATGATGATGATGATGAAACTTCTTCACAAACTTTCACATTTATAATATTAAGTAGGATGTCTCTCCGTCAGTCCCCCCCCCCTCTCTCTCTCTCTCTTTTCGTTACAAGAACACTTTGTGATACGTCTGTCAAGACACCTTTTCTCAGGAACGCATGGAAGTATCAAGGTGAAATCATACCAAATAATCAAGTCTGCTACCCTTTAAAGTAGATGTGACTGTAACTTGACGTGGATATGGACCCTCGCGATCCCCCACCGGGCCCACCAGTGGGTGCATGGGGAACCACAGCGTTTTGGCAGCAACAGCAATCAAATTCATTTATCACCGCTCATTTGCACTATCTATCTAGCCCAGTCTTACCATGTCTAAAGCAAATAAAGTATTTCGTTTTATTTAAGCATTTCAGCAATTTTCACTTGTTTATATTATTTTAAGTAAGTAGGTCATTAGTTGAGCATTGATTTGATTTTCGTGGGCACATTTTTGTTGACTTTGTTGAAGATTCCGTTAGTCAAATTCTACAGCCCATTCATAACAAAATGTGACCAAGCAGTACGAATGGGCCGGCTCGACCGGGTTAGTACCACACTCCCACAGAATACCGGCGTGAAATAGTAGTTTTGCTACTGTTTCGTACGGTCAGTGGGAGATCCGAAGGCCCAACTCCCCTCCCCCCCCCCTTTTAGGCCGGCAACGCACCCGCAGTCCTAATAATGCTGTAGGTAGTGATCACTTACCATTAGGAGACCCAAATGCTTGTTTGCAAGCTATTTGACATAAAAAAAACAAGAAAATTTTGGCGATTGTAACGCTCGAAATTAACCCATAATATCGATTTTTTTTCTTTCCTTCTTCTTTCCTTCAATCTGTCTCGCATCGGTCGTATGGTCGCCCTACTCCGTGGAATGTAAACACGTTAGGAGTGCACCACTTTGCACTCCATCAAGCATTAGCAGTTTGCCAAATTGTATCTGAAATAAAACCGTTTGCCACACAATAGACTATTTAAGAGATGTCTCGTGTAGATTAATGGTTATGCTTTGACGTTATCGTGTTTATTCGTATCCCCTTGGGCGCGTTATTTTTTAATGTGTCAAAATGTCTAGGTTCTGTTTCCAAACGAGCACAGTATAAAAACGTCCGATGTTTGCAAATATCCACTGCATCGAAATGTCCACTGTAAACAAACGTGCACTGTATCAAATTAATGTCACTAACGTCGATAAGCCAAAGGCTACTAGAAACACAGGGAAGCTTAAAGTTCCATCGTACAGACTGGCTAAAACCAAAAAGTCTTTTCTGGGAAATTGCATACGTTTTTATAATAAAATTCCAAAAAATATTATAAATGAAACGGATACAAAATTCAGATCTATTGTCAAGAAGACATTAATATCAAAGGCGTATTATAAAGTTAATGATTATATCATGGACAGGGATATTTGGAAATAATTCCGATCCGCATTAGCGATCCCTTCAAATAGCGAACCTACTGTGTTAAAAATACAGTTGTGTTAAATACTGGTGATGTATACATATCATTTAATAATATTGTAAATCTGTTTAAAAAAATATATATACCTCGTTGAGTTTCTTGCCGGATTCTTCTCAACAGAGGTTTTTCCGAACCGGTGGTAGATTTTTTTTTGACATTCATAAGTGCTTGTTGTAGCCTAAATTGAATAAAGATATTTTGACTTTGACTTTGACTTTGAATAATATTCTAGAATGAAAACAACAATTTTAAATTAAACCAATTTATTAAATCAAAATATGTACAAATAAACACTAAAACGAATATAAACACAAACAAAAACTACACTCAAGATGCACTTCCACTATTAGCGTAAAGATGCTTAGCAACGTAATGATGGTAGATTGGTATAAGTACCTATGGGATTCAAGGTGATTTTCCACCAGCTAGGTGTGACGAGACGAGGCGAGACGAGAATTGAAATTTGTATGCATTCTCAGGCTCCCGCCGCGAGACGCCGCGGGCACCGCCATACAAATTTCAATGCTCGTCTCGCCTCGTCTCGTCTCACCTCGCCGGTGAAAAATCACCTTTATATTAGCAGTAGCGTGGCACCGTAACAACAAGATCCTTATCGGTTTGCCTAATTTTTTTGACGTCAGTACTGACAAGCTTGGCAAAGGCTGCGTGTACGGCCGAGGACTTGAATTTAACGCGATGTAACTACGACGTTTACTGTGAAATGGTTTCCATGGTGGCTCATGAATTAAAGTCCTTGACCGTACTACCTGCGAGATGTTGCATCTTAAACTAATCTGTATTTGTTTTCACACGGGCGAAATATCGCTAGATGGCGTTAGTATCGTGAGATCCGTTTGGCGTTTGCTTGCGATTGGCTCATTTAGTTATCTAACCAATCACGAGCAAACGTCAAATGTCAAACGGACCTATTATGAGTGTGTGTTAGCTTAGCAACTATTCGGATTTCGCCTGTGTGAAAACCCTCATTGCAATACAATACAAATTGACATGAACCTGCGCCAGCGGATGAAGACAGAATTCACGCTTTTATTCTCTAACGAAAATGTTTACAGCACGCCCCTTCTTCGCGTCAAACATCAACGTTTGTGTTAGTGTCAGACAGTATGTGACTATTACAGATGCAGTGAATAATGTTTTGCCATCGTATTTTGACGGAAAAGTTCATATTTATCTTGCTATCTCGATTAGCATCAGTAAACTTCGGTAAGCTAGTTGAGATAGCAAGATACGAACTTTTCTGACAAAATACGACGGAAAAACATTATTCAATAGATCTTGTACGCGCCATTTGAGGCGTAATTTGCTAGTAAAGAGGTTTTTCGGACAGGTGTCACTAGATGGCGTTAGTTTAGCGAGATCCATTTGACATTACATTAGTGTCAAATCTATGATTTGCTTAACTAAGTCAATTTCAATAAACACTAAGCTAAGACCTCTGGTTATCTAATGGCATCATCTAGCGATACCTCGTTAGTCTGAAAACATTCGTTGTAAGCTATGTCAACGCGTGTCAAAAGCGTATTTTACAGTGGTGTAATTTTACAACGGTCCCTTTGACAGTTTGTAAGTGAACCTTCGTCAAAACAACATCATCGACTTTTTGACATCACTCTGTAAGCGTTATAGGTACAAAAGTAAAATGGCTCTGCTATATGGACCCCAAAATCGGTTAAGTAGAGCTACTACAAATAAAATAGTTTTTACATAATCTGTAAACGTGGGTAGCGGTATACTAAAAATGGATTTATTTGTATGACGTCAAACTTGAAAATTGACTGAAGGCACGCCCATCTGTCAAGTGTTAACTCGAATTAATCAAACTATGTATTTCTCCTTTTCAATTAGCTCCAGTAAACTTCAGTAAGATAGTTGAGATAGCAAGATAAATATGAACTCTTCTAACAAAATACGAAATCAAAACATTATTTACTACATCTGTAATCTAATCAATATCTACATCCACTACCAAATTTGTCAGATAATCAAACAATTATTCTTCTTTATAGTCATTAACTGTAGCGTTGTTCTATGATACATCAAACTCTTATTTATCACTTTTAGTACTCGAACTCTTAATAGTACTTGAATTCCTGACTCAGCTAAAGCCCTGTAATAGACATCTGGCAAGTTCCTTTTGACATCATCATTTCCTTTTTCACCTTTCGCATCATCTTTGTTTTTGTCATCTTTTATGGCATTTGTGTCACTGTCATCAGTTTTACTGAAACTGTCAGTGTATGTTTCAAAAGCGTCGTATGTGACTGTGGATCTGGTTCGTTTCTTTCCAAAGTTTTTGATGAATCTGTGTATCTTTCTTTTCATTCGGCGTAACTTCTTGTGTTTTGGCGTTCTTCTTCTTCGAATTCGATGAAACATTATCGGGTCCTATAAAACGATGAGCATGTACTGTCGAACAATTTGATTCCTGACCCACTCGTAGAACGTTCTCAGAGTAAGTGTCATAGTAAATTCCCTTGTCAAGCAATGTGATGTCACTATGTTTTTTTCTACGAAAAGGTTCCACATTGGGTCACGATTCAGTTGGTTTGAGTGTACAGTCAAACCATTTGAATGCTATTACTTAATCTCGTAAGGCCCAACGTCCTAAATTTAAGATATCATCATCATCACCATAATCTAAATTTGACGTGGGCCTTCCGTGGTTAAGAGCGTTTATACCTGTTGAGCTGGCAACGTTGATTTTTTTTCAGTTTTTCTCCATTATTATGTAAAAAATTAATGAAAATTAAAAATGTGGCCTGATGGAACTGTTCTATATAAGTTAATGTGACTACTCCAAAAATTATTCGTGATAGACTTTTATTTTCTTTAAAAACCCTTAATAAACATTTGTTCTTTAATAAAGCTTAGAAAGTATATAAAGTTTGTTTTTATTTTGTTCTTACATAATATCCTTCGAAACTCGACAATTGCTTGTGTAGGAAGTCCAATTGATTTTCCAAATACTCCCTAACTCCGATCATTTTACTCTGAAACAGAGATATCGAAAAAATTAACTCTTAAATTCCATTATTGGAAATGTTTCGATGTAAAAAAGTGCCCTTCTTTGTTTATTCTCGTTTGATTCAATTTATTATTATCGAAGTACTCAATTACATTAAAATATCATTGGTCACTTTTGTGCGACTATTCATATTATAAATACATATATATTATAGATTGGTAAATTTAACAACTACTCAACTAGTACTACTTCTTCACTAAAAATGTAACTGGAAAACTTCTCGAATTGAGACCGCGGTTTGGCAAGCGCATCGTATAAAATATGATTGGTTTATTGGAGTCTTTTTGTATTTTTTATTTCAACTCCAAATTTGTTAATTTTACGGGTATCCCAAACATAATTTGATTGCTTAGTAGCGACATCTCTTGTCTGGGTGAGCGGTTGGTTCCGAAAGAGTGTGACGTCTGTCGACGCCACATACGCTAGTGCTGCTGCTTACAAAGTAGAAATATGATACGTATGCATAGGAAAACTTCTTGAATGGTGTCACGCGCACGGATTTCTGGCAAGGCTGCTCTCGTATCCAAATTTTTACCAACGAGGACGGATGACCTGGTTAAAGCCGTGGGTTCACGATGGATGCAGGCCATTTCCAACCGAAGCAACTGGAGGCCTATGAGTTAGGCTTATGTCCTACAGTAGACGCAAACCATTTCATAATCAGCGAATCATTGTCACAGAATAAATGATCAAAATTGACAAAAATCCATCCCATAACACCCAAAGATCAACGGTGCAGTAGAACGGTATAATAGCACGATGTTGATACCTTATCCTCCTCACTCATGCCATCATATAGAGTAATCAGCCTTTGCACATCATGTATGGTTCCAAGACACTCTGTTCTCACATCTGTGGAGCTTGCTAGGAGGTCCGGCGACGGGCTGGGAATCTCATGGAATATCTCAGTTGGGAGTCCTCCTATAAGATAGAACAATATATTGATAGGTTGGTAAAACAATATAAAACTGCGCTACAATAAAGTACACAAGCGGTAAAACTATCACCTAGAAGAATCGGAACCGGGGTTTGTTGTGACAGAACTATATCTGTTTACAATTTTACTGTATCCTGAACTTTTATGGCCCTAGAAATACAGTCGTATTTAAATATTTATGCGGGGTTTGTTGTGACAGAACTATATTGGTGCTGGTTTACAATTTTTCAGTATTTCGGACTGACAGTGTAGTTCCCACGAGTATAGTGAGAACTGGGAACTTTTATGGTATCGATAAGATCTTGATGAATTTCCAACGTCATTCCGCAAATAATGCTGCATGGACACACTATTTGATGCATATACGTACTAATATTATAAATGCGAAAGTCTGTGTGTTTGTTTGTTTGTGTGTTTGTATTTTGTCCGTCTTTCACGTCGATTCTTATGTCTATGTCTATGTCCATGTCCATGTCCATGTCCATGTCCATGTCCATGTCCATGTCCATGTCCATGTCCATGTCCATGTCTATGTCTATGTCTATGTCTATGTCTATGTCTATGTCTATGTCTAAACGGAGCGATGGATCGACGTGATTTTTAGCCATAGAGATAGTTCATGGGCCCAAGAGTGACATAGGCTACTTTTTATCTCGGAAAATTGCACAGTTCCCGAGGGAACAGCGTGCGATAACCGCATCCCACGCGGGGGAAGTCGCGGGCAAAAGCTAGTTGTTTACAGTTCATTGATACGGACCTCCGCATTGTAATGCCTGAGGGCCTAGCGCAAGCACGGAGAAGCGCACCCTGCGGGCGGGTGCAGGTACAATCCTATGCACACAACGCGCGCAGTTAGCCTTGCTCATACTATTGTTCAACAGTGCCTCTAGTGTGGCTTTTTCACAAAACATTCGTTTACTCTTCGAAGACGTAAATCGAGCGTTCGATCGTCGATACGTAGCCGCCACATGTCCACGGTGCGGCGTCGTCACCCGTTTTGACGAAATAGTTTACGTAGCAAACCTACACTAACAAAAGTTGTTGTGCAAACTTTCCGCTAGAGGCGCTGTCCGTGTTTTTATACAAATTGAGATTTTAACGCGGCGTCGAGACGTATTTTGTGAACGGGATAATACACTAAGCACACAGGCGTCCACCAGCTCCGTGCACACCGCGACAATACCTGGTGGATAAGTTTCCGTGGTAGAATCTGGGGTGTCAGGTGGATTTTCCTGACTGGACTCGCGATCCTCGGGATTGGAGCCGGTCAGCCATACCAGGAACTTTTGGAGATCTGGAGGCAATTCTGGAAAAGCGCAATTTGATAGAAACATAACTCTAGTCTCGTAGAGCACGCTCTTGCCTCGGGCTTCAAACAAGTGGAAACTTATTTTTATGGTTTTTTGCAGTCCAGTTCATTTTTAAAAGCTTTTATTTAAATTCACCTGTCCCGTTGTCTGTCTGTCTGTCTGTCTGTCTGTCTGTAATCAAATCTTGCAAGTTAAATTTGACCAACTTCCAGTAGTCAGATTGACTTGAAATTTGGAATACTTATGTAAATCGCGTGACAATACAATAATCTAGTAGTGACATCCTGGTAGTCCAGCCAGGATCGTCTCCGCAGGACGAAACTCTTCAACGGTTAATAGCATCGACTTGAAATTTGGTATGCAAATGTAGTTTGGGTAACAATGCAAGTACAGTCAACAAAAAGTACAGTCAGCAAAAAAGCTTGTATTAAAAATGAAATTTTTATGGTTAGGTTATTTTTTAGCAACTTCATGTAGTAGTCCGTAAATATAGGAGCTGCAAGTTGATTCCAAAGCTGCTGTATTCTGGGATGGAGAGTAAGTAAGGATGCAGTAACAGATGCATAATAACAGCTGAATGTTTGTAATAGAACTTTATGCATAACTGTTTTGAAATGATGTGTGCTTGAAATAATCTGAAATTAACTTATGCATAACTGTTTGTACAATGATGATAGCTTGAAATAAGTCTCAACAGTAATTATTATAACACATACGGCACTCAGCAATACAGCACAATCGTCACCAAAACGTACTGCGGGAAAATTGGCGGTAGGTTGTGGACGCCAATTTTTCGAATGCTATTGATTGCCAGACTATACAGGTGACTATACTTGGTTTGGATAAGTATTTAACTAAATGTAAACAAAACAACGTCAAATGGTGTCTTAAATATTGAAATTCTCCCATTAAACTATCTAAACATTTACATTTCTGTATTGAAATACACTACTCTAGTTTCTATTACAATTATAGATAAGTAAAATGTTTAAAATCCTTGAATGTACTTACCAAATCTTGCAGCTGAAGTTTGTTTACATTTAGTTAAATACCTATCCAAACCAAGTATAGAGTCGCAGTTTATCTGTCACCTCAGCCCTCTAGGGAAACACATCTGCTGTCTATGATGGCGTTCACCATCAGTCGACAAACGTGCTCATTTTGCCACTCGTACGCCATAAAAATGACCTAAAAAAAGCTAGAAGACTAACGGACGCAGGTCTTCTGCTGCACCTGGATCTCCACCAGGTCCGACATCAGCCCGACCAGCTGCTGCATCAGGGTCGAAGCTGCCTCGCTCCTGGAACGCCCTGTGAAGATCATGGGTGGCCACGATTAAAGTAGGAATGTATATCTACCTATGTACCTACCTATTAATGATGATAAGTTCTTTTTGCTTTCCACAGTTTTGTATTAAATATATTGACCCGGATAACTCACGTCTTAAATCGAGTTTAGCTCGACATGTTTCGGGCTAATCCGTAGCCCTTCCTCCTCGGATCAACGCGACTCAGCGGATGCTGCAACACGCGCACTGCGCGCCGCCGCTCTGCTCGCGCGACATGTCGAGCTAAACTCTCGATTTTAGATATTTAATATTGAGTGAGTACATTTTCATGTTAAGGTTTTGTTTGGAATTTTTAACTGCTATACTTTTTTAAGAGACAATTTATTAGTAAAACATGCGTAAGTTTACTTAAGGGTTTACAATAATGTCACTATGCCATATTTTTCTTATGAATAATAAAGTTTCTATCTATCTTCACATATTTGTTCTTATAATCATTATTTTCACCTTACTATTAGCCCAACAAGTTTGTGCGCGACCGTCCCTAGGAATGAGACGCGGTGGCGGGGGCGAGGTAGCACGTCATGTCAGTGCGTGATTACACACGTAGATAAATTTGCCGAAGATATATCTAAAGATAATTAGTATTTATGAGACCTAAATGTAAGAGCACAAAATAAGTGTTTTATATAAAGTCCCTTTAGCAAGAGATGGAAATAGAAAGCCGATTAAAACCGTTGTTATGTTATTAGTACCACAGAGTATTTTTTCGGCTTATGACGCCGAAAATTATCTAGTCAATTCTTTTTTCGGGATGACGATTTTTTCGCGGCGATTTAAAAGTTACGCTGGTGCCCTGTATTTCCATCATTTAGGGGCTCTTTCACCATCCATTGATTAGTGTTAACTGGCGGTTAGGTGTGATGCCGTCTCTTATTTGTTTTGTTCGAATAGACGGAGACGGCATCACATTTAACCGTCGGTTAACGCTAATCAATGGATGGTGAAACAGCCCCTTAACCTCTTTAACAGTTTTTAATATTGGTCCGCAAAATCCAGTCTCTTCAGAGACGGTTTTTGCCAAATTAATATCATTGACACATTCGGATGAGGAACTGTCATTTTCGCGCAGTTCTAAATATTTGATTACTTTATACACAACACACAACCCCTTCAGTCTGTCGAATCATCTCTGGATTATAATCTCATGTGCATCGATTATGTGACATAGCCTCTATAAACCGTAGCCGCTTCAACAGCGCGGCCGCGACTGAACAAGTACGACCGCCGAGCATTGCGCGCGGTTTTACTCCCCGCTACCTCTCCAGTCCCCGCTGACGTCTGTAGTACCTCGCCCCCGCCACCGCGTCTCATTCCTAGGGAGAGTCGCGCATGAAGTTGTCGGACTATAGCTCGAAATGGCCAGCAAAGGATGTACAGAAGTGGTTCAAAAAAGATCCTGAGCGCAGCGAGAGTTTCAAAGCAAAATTTTTCACTTACTTGCGTCTCGTTAATGACATATTAGTATAAATGAGATGTGGCAATAATGTATCTACTGTCGTGATATGAACATTTCCATTTTAAGATTTTTTTGTAACAAAAAGGTAGGTTTACCTTCAGAACTTTTAGTTTCTCGGACTGCTTTGGCGGCCTCCCGACACACCTTCTTCATATTGGCGGTAAGAGCTACGAAGTTAAGTTTGTTCGAAGGCTCCTAGAAAACATCACAATAAAAATAACCAAAAGCGAACAAAATTAATTAATTATTCCCCACGTCGTCAGATGTTGATCAAAAAATGTCTAGAAATGTATTGGAACTAAATTCTTTTTAGATCTGATGAAAAAAACTTACCTCAAATAATTTATCTGACCTCTTGTTAACTTTGTTTCTGAAATAAATAACTTTATTAGTTTTCTCTCATTAGGTAGTATGTTAGTGGAATTAGGAGTAGGGTATGCCAGAGAAGCGTTTCGGGACATTTTCACTTTAAGTGTACCTACCCTTTACGTTTTTTTTTTTCAGAATAAGGTAATTCTGGGTCCTTGTTACTCAGAATCATGAGCACTATTGATTTTGATGAAGAAAAAAATTACCCCAATTTTCCATACAATCATTATGTGAAAAATGTTAGAAGATCCAAAAAAATACGTTGTTTTTCGTCCAAATCTATAGTGCTAATGATTCTAAGCAAAAAGAACACAAAGTTACCTAGTTCTGAAAAAAGTAAAGGGCACATTTAAATTAAAATGCCCTTTGACCACCATATTTATCATATCTCTCTATCTATCTCTTTCTTTTCTTGTTAGAAAATAAGATGACATTCATCATAAATTACCTAACAGTTACCGGTACTGATACAGCTTTATCTTGCTTACTCCTAGCAGATTTTCGGACTTTGTCGGCAATCTTTCTTAATTTAACACCAATCCAGCTTCTAGGTTTAGAAATAATGTCACTATTCATAACAGAATGCTTATCTCTTATGGAGTCATCTAAGGGATCCTTGACACCGTATTCTTCGTCGTATATATCGTTCCAAAAGATTAGGTTTGTATCAGGCGCACTTCTTTTAACTACTGTTTTGTTGTCAACGTTGGCAACATCATTAGCTGCGGTGTTTGCTTCTATGTTGGATGCATTGTCAATTTTGTTTAGTTTTACAGTCGTTGCTTGGGCTGGTGAATCTGTAAAAACGTATTGAAAGTATTTATCTCTGTGGTGAGGGCTTGGCTCGCAGTTCCCAGGGGGGCCCAGTGCTAATTGGGAACTTCACACACACACCATGATTTTTTCACAGAAGTGAATGATTTCCTTCACCGTAAAGCTCATGGTAAATTCTAAACGTAATTTTCACTAGGCTACTACAACTTTTTGGTCTTGGACATTAAATTTACCTGTAGCTAGGCTAACTTCTGTCCTCTTCTCAACTTCCCTGCCATCATTACTTGCTGAAGTAATGTTATTTTGGTCTTCTTCAACAGACATCAGTTTTCTTTTCTTGTGTCTTGTTTCTTCTCGACCAAATATGGGAAAGGGCGGAAACGGCATGAAAAGTAAGGTGTTAGATTTCATGCCCTTTTCTATATCCGACATTTTACTGCAACAAGAAACTTGTATTGTTGCGTATTAACTTGGTGTTATTATTATTATAAAGCGAAGTGAATTAACCAAAGCAGAGTTGCAATTTTATTTAAGAAATAGCTAACAAAACAGTATTGCACTAGAAAAAGATCTGGCTCTATTTTTCTAATATATTGGTAGGACTACGGGCAGTGTATGTTTAAATTTGCAGCTTCGAAAGACTTTACGGTACTCGTATTTGATATGTCGGCGGCCGATTGTAAAATCGACCACATCACGAAATTTCTAGGCATATCGTGAAATGGCGCCATTTCATGATATGCCTAAAAGTTGGCCAGGTATATCACGATGTGTCTGTGAAACAATACGGCAGATCGATTAGAGCAAAGCAGTCGTCGATATTCCAAGCTCTATACCGGGCACATCGTGTTCGTGATATATTTTTTTTATTCGACTGGATGGAAAACGAGTAAGTGAGCTCCTGATGATTAGAGATCACCACCGCCCATAGACACCTGCAACACCAGGGGTATTGCAGATGCGTTGCCAACCTAGAGGCCTAAGATGGGATACTTCAAGTGCCAGTAATTTCACCGGCTGTCTTACTCTCCACGCCGAAACACAACAGTGCAAGCACTGCTGCTTCACGGCAGGATTAGCGAGCAAGATGGTGATAGCAATCCGGGCGGACCTTGCACAAGGTCCTACCACCTGTAAGATATGCCGAAAAAAAGAAAAATTTAGGTACGACGAGCGAAACGAGGAGTGGTTAGTATGAATTGTGACCACAGCCAGCCAGCCAGCCAGCCCGAATGGCGGCGTTTCATGATATGTCTAGGAATTTCATGATCTGCCTAAACGTCATTAGGCAAATCGTTAAACGGTGACTTATGAACGATATGACGGATGTCCCTTAGCCAATTCATGAAATGGCGCCATTTCACGATATGCCTAGGAATTTTGTGATCTGGCGGGTTTTATGATCGGCCGCCGACAGATATAAATTTTAACTTGATATTTCCGCGTTCCTAAGAAAACGGGTCTGACAGACGGCCAAAAAAGTGATCCTTAAAGATTTCGTTTCTTTCTTTTGAGTTATGGAAGACGTTGATGGGCCGTATCATCATCATCATATCAGCCGTAAGACGTCCACTGTTGGACATAGGCATTCCCCTGCATCCATAGGGTACCCGCTGCTTTAACCTGGTCATCCGTCCATCTCATTGGTGGACGTCCTACGTTACGCTTGCTGATCCGAGGTCTCCATGCGAGAACTTTTCAACCTTAATTGGTATCTGTTCTCTGTGCTATATGGCCTGCCCATTGCCACTTTAACGAGCTAATTCGCTTGGCTATGTCGACAGTATGTGGTTAAGTATTGCTTACATCTTAAAATATCAAAAATATTTGTTACCCTGTATAATTCGTTAGATTTGCTTTTAGTTTCGATCCAGATAAAGACATAATCCAGTCAGTGATTTCTTCATAAATCTCTTCAATTGTCACAGACGAAATATTACTGCTACTAGGCTTTTCAAAACTCATTGTCATATTACTGGTTGTAGTTTCAATTTGTTTGTCCGTACTTTTTTCAATATAAGAGCTTGTTACAGTACTATATTCAGAATCAGTTTCATATTCATCGTCATTATCATTATAAGGAATTTCTGTTTTCAACGTAACATTAGGTACACTTCTTGTACCATTAACGCTATAAGTTTCAGTAGTACCATCATCATATTCGTCTTCAACATCAACTGACTTAAGGGATCTCCGGTGCGGTCCGAAAAAAAATAAACCTCTTTCACTCACGCGGGTTTGCTTGATAGGTTTACGAGAACTAGTGGCTTTGAATGCAGGCGTCATAAAATCGAACGATTTTAGGATAGGAGTGTGACTCTGTGACGGTGGTTGCATGAATTGATTTGGGTGGGGTTCTCCAGCTATTTTCACGTGCTTTCCAAACTGAAATGTTTCAGTAACGTGGTCGTTGTGTTCACTGACACTAATATGCTTAGTGGTGGTTTCGTTGGCAGTCGTTACTGGGTTCGGTTTGAATTCGAATCGTATACCTTCTCTTTCGATCAGGACTGGTACTTCTAGAGAGAGCAAAACATAAATTATAGTTTTGTTCACTCATACTTATAAATACCAAAATGTAAGTTGTAACTAGTCTTCAAAAAAGGTAAGAGATCGCTCTTAAGCGATAAATTGCTCACCTTGTAAATCGCTTACTATGTCTGGTGTACAATAAAGAGTCTTTGTATTGTATTGTATTGTAAGTTTTAGTACAAGATTTTCTTAATTTGCAATGGACGTTCGTAGCAAATCTACCGCACCTACCGATCACAACCGCAATGACACATAATTCTTTCTACGTGTTGTCTATTTGTACTTAATACCACAGGTAATACTATTGTTGTGTCTTGTGTTGTGAATAAATGTATTTTCTTTCTTTCTTTCTTTTCAAATCTTGCAAGTGAAATTTTACCCACTTCTAGTGATTAGATTGACTTGAAATTTAGCATGTATGTAGTTTGGATGACAATACTAGTACAGTCAACAAGGAGTTCAGAAAAGGTCTGCTATGTCATGTTCATCATCATCATCATCATCATCATCATCATATGAGCTGTAAGATGTCCGCTGTTGGACATAGGCGTCCCACATAGATCTTCAGTTGCTTTGGTTGGAAGCACCGTGAACCTGCGGTTCTAACCATGTATATTTAAACTAAATTACTTAACGTAGCCTAAGGTACCTAATTCGCTTTTGTCTAATTATTGTTTAAAACAAAGAGCTACGGACGTAGAATGAACAACCTAAATTTAATGGGCTTCATACTAGTAATACCTTCAGGAATTTCATAATGCTTCTCACTTTTACTTTTCTTCAGTCGCCCAAAAAAACCGAGACCAGTCTGCGCTGACAGTTTAACTCTATTCTCAAGCCCTTTACCGTTTTTGTCATTCCGCATCTCTTTTTTATCATCAAGCACACCGTAATCGCTGTAAGCTTGGGCCATTTTGACTAATTTATCGTATTTATTATTAGCGTAATCTTCTACGTACTCTGTGTCACTCATGTCTTTAGTGACGGTGTTGTCACTGTTCATGGGCATGGCTTTTTCAAAGTTCTGCATCGCTGCTTGTTTTATGATGGCGTTTAGTTCGTCTGGGTATAGAGGCATCGTGTCTTTCCAGTTAGGATTGTGGGTGTCAACAACTCGATTTTTTTTTATTTGCTTCAGAGGCTGTAACTGCTGTAATAGAAAAACCTTGCTTACTTTGAACTCTAGCTAGTGAAAACTGAATAAGGACAGTATCTAATTAATTCAAAGGATCGGATTCACACATATTAATTACATAGCAGTTGTCTGCGACTTCGTTTGCGAAGAATTTGCTTAGCGCGGTCTTCTGATATGATGAATTGCATAAAATTTCATGGCAATTGTTATGTGTGAAAACGGAACAAACAAAAAACTCGCTTAATCATTTACAGTATTAAGTAAAGATATATCTAATGATCGGACGACAGTTTAGAGTCTATGCAAGATCATAGTCATGGAGTGTATTGTGAGTAACAGACGCGTCAGATACTTTCCCTGAGTTTCTCGGCCTTATTTGCGCGATTCAGCAGCGCATGTCAAAAAAAAGTAGTCCTGTAGTTTTTGAACATGTTTTTCTTGTAGTTTAAATAAACTACATATCTTTTTAACTTACCCCCATTCTTCGTGCCCTCTTCACTTCGTCACTAGCTGGGTCCTCTTCCCACCTATCTTCTTCCAAGTCTATTTGCAGGAGCCTCCTGGAGCCTGGCATCCGCTGGACATCAATCTTCTCTCCAGATCCTTCCACATGTTGCAGTAGCTGTCGGTGCCCTGGCATCCTAGGAGCCTTGGCTTCATCTTTGAGTTCTTCTTCCAAGTCTACTTGCAGCAGCCTCCTATAGCCGGGCATTTGCCAAACCTCAGGCTTTTCTTCAAGTTCTTCTGGAAGACCTGGAAGTAGATCTGAATCTAGGTGAAGCCGCTTCTCATGTCCTGGCATCTGTTGGATCTCGCCCTTTTCTTTAGGTTTCTGTTCGAGAAGACCTAGACGAATAATTTATTGAATTAGGCGTTACTATGCGGAGGTCCATATTAATCAATCAATCAATTTTATTTGTTAAAACATAGGTTAAATAAAATAATAAGATATAAATATGAGCTGAAACAATTACTATGTTCACGCGCGACCTTATGATAGCTACGTTTGTGCAAGAAATGTGTGTTCATGCAGTTTTGCTCCACCTCCACACTGTAAGAACACACACAAATTACACAAACCCATCTATCACCACCACCACACTACACCGACGCGTTTCTAACACAACCGTTCACCATGCTAACAGATGTTGACCTGGAAGAACACCTGGATTTAGTTGA
Source organism: Choristoneura fumiferana (assembly GCF_025370935.1). NCBI lineage: Eukaryota > Metazoa > Arthropoda > Insecta > Lepidoptera > Tortricidae > Choristoneura > Choristoneura fumiferana. The sequence continues at coordinate 9,352,987 of NC_133498.1, read as the reverse complement.
AGCAACCTCCGATGTCCTAGTATCCGCTGGATCCCGGTTTTCTCTTTAGCTTCTTCTTCTGGAAGACCTGGACGTACGCTTGGGTCTACTTGCAGTAGACTCCGATGACTTGGCGCTCGCTGGGGTGCGGTTTTCTTTTCTTCAGACATTTTGTTGCCGTTTCTGTGTTAAATAAAATAATTCAAGTTAAGATACCTGTATAAATTAGTATTGCTGCTTTTACAGCCGCTGCTACTTCTGCTTTTAATACAACAACTACTGCTGCCGCTGCTACTATGGCTACATCTAGCGCTACTACCGTTGCTGCTACTGCTCCTGCTAGATTTACTACTGCTACTGCTGCTGCTCCTGCTACTTTTAATACTGCTGCTGATACAAATATTCGGCATATCGTACATGAGAGTGGACACGCTCAGCACACCGTTGAATTGCTGCTTCACTTTCTGCAACTGTTCTTGCATCATATCCACCTCCGAGGCAGTGCCGATTTGGTCGTTGTGACGCCGCTGCTCGTACTCTTGCTGGTAAAATAATATCATCATCATCATCCCAGCCTATATACGTCCCACTGCTGGGCACAGGCCTCCTCTCAGAACAAGAGGGCTTGGGCCATAGTTCCCACGCGGGCCCAGTGCGGATTGGGGACTTCACACGCACCATTGAATTGCTTCGCAGGTTTGTGCAGGTTTCCTCACGATGTTATTCCTTCACCGCAAAGCTCGTGGTAAATCTCAAATGTAATTCCGCACATGAATTTCGAAAAACTGTGTGAACCCACGAACCTCTGCTTGAGAGGCGATAGGTCAAACCACTAGGCCACCACGGCTTCATTCTATGAACTATACTGACAAAAAATTGCCTTGTATAATATTTAAGCTCTTTAATACATATAACATCTCTCTACACACTCTATTTATAAACAATATACATTTAAAAAATAATATACATTTAAATAATCAGGCGTTACTTTGTGTGTGGTTCCAGTGACAAATTAAAACGGTTGTTGTGGTTTATTAGTCTAACATCTGGTAGCATTTGTGCGATTGTTGCTCTGAAGATGAGCTCTGGTTGAGTTCGAAATGGGTCAGTGTAGTGTGATGGTAGTGATAGATGAGTTTGTGTGTGTTCTTACAGTGTGAAGGTGGAGGAACTGCATGAACACGCATATTTTGCATAAACTTAACTATCATAAGGTCGCGGGTGAGCAAAGAAATTCTTTTAGTTCATTAATTTACATTTAAAAGATCGAAATTTTCACGACGATTCCGAGCTGTCATAATGACTTCTCATTTATCGACTTTCAATATTATTTTATCGATACAATACACTACATCTGTATTTGACTACAGACACTCCTATTATTAAAGAGCAATCTCTCCCAGCAGTGGGACGTATATAGGCTGGGATGATGATGATGATGAATCTCTCCCAAGTGTTTAGGGTTTAAATAAATGTACCAATTAAATTGTTACAATTATCTTAGCAAAATTATAATAATTTAGTTGGGACACTATTACACCTGTTTTTGATCGAAATTCGTTGAAATCAGCGTCGAGTCACCTTCCGTGGCCTGACGAATGCTGAGTGGATCCTTTTTCATAACAAACGTATTTAGATAGTTATGGGAATATTTGTTACTTCCTACTGATTGTTAGTTATGAAACAAATGTTTATATTCTTGTTCTTTTTTCAAAAAAAAAAACAAAAAAATCAAAATCATTTATTCAGTAAATAGGCCGCAATGGGCACTTTTACACGTCATTTTTTAAAAACTACCAGCGCTTTCGGAAAGACCATCATTGCCAAGAAGAATGCGCCGCAAGAAACTTGGCAGAGTCATTTTTTCAACATAAAATAATTACAAATAAAATACTTAAAAACTACAGTATACAATGAAATAAAAGAAAATACAAAAAATAATAATAATAATACAGGGATGTATGGGGTCCCTTAGTTACAAAACTAAACACTAACTATAATCTACGTTCAGTGGAAGTTTTAAGGTGAGTTTCCACCGGCGAGGCGAGACGAGAATTAAAATTTGCATGGCCAATTTTCAATCCTCTCCTAGCGCATATGCGGTGGAAATATGTAGTAAGCATTGACGAGGATGTGCGAGACTTGAATTGAAATATTTGTCGTTGTAAAAATAAACCGTATTGCTTTCGACATAGAGTATAAATTCAAGGTGCTTTTCCACCGGCGAAGCGAGACGGAGGGGCGAGACGAGAATTGAAATTTTTGCATGGCGGCGCCCGCGGGAATGCAACAGCAACATGCTTCGCGCGATAGGTGTTTTGTTGTTAGTTGCTGCAGGGCTACTACGAAATTCGAAAATCGAAGTTCGTATCGTACCGTCCCTCTCACACTCGTATTAAATAATATAAGCGTCGGAGGGACGGTACGATACAATCTTCGAATTTCGTAGTAGCCATACTGTTTATTACTTGAGAATATCGTCATGATAGTGTAGGTACAAGCCATTTCTATTAGAGGTAGCTTTTAACACGAAGCGCGACCCCTGCAACTGTCCTTATCATACTTAAGTATCTTATTTGTGCGTGACGTAGATGGTTGCACGGCTCTTTTGTGTTCATGGAGTTCCTACCCACTTTTTAACCGCGAGATGACTTCTAATGTCAATTCTCGGCGGGCTCACTATACTCGTAGCTGTTAACGCCATTTTTAGTGGAAAAGGGCCATTGCGATTTCAATTCTCGCGTCGCCTCGTCTCGTCTCGCGTCGCCGATGGAAAATCACCTTTATTCTTAAATAAAAAAAAAATGAAGTTAACACCGTCCCCTGTAAAACTAACATTTAGGGGCTGTTTCACCATCCATTGATTAGTGTTAACCGACGGTTAAACGTGATGCCGTCTCCGTCTATTCGAACAAAACAAATAGAGACGGCATCACACCTAACCGCCAGTTAACACTAATCAATGGATGGTGAAACAGCCCCTTAGTGTGGTAGATTCGCGGATTCGCACTATCCGAATTGAAATATAATCATGAGCTGCCGGTGCAGTAAAAATGACAAGGTACTAAAGTGGCAACATATTCACGACGCGTGTACTTACAAAGAAACGTAAGCGCGATGTGGATGACGGTGTTGTTTTAGACCTTAAAGTTGAAGCACCGGAAGGACTCGGCATAGAAATACACGAAGGTTGCGGCTACAAAAATAGTACAAACATTATTTTACTTAAATGTTACCATGGGCGCCAGGAGGGGGGTGCAAAGAGGTGCACTTACCAGCCCCGGATCTAAGGGGGGGCAAACCGGGGCACTTGCCCCGGGCGGCAGTCTCATGGGGGCGCCAAATCCTTGAGGCAAGAAATGAAGAACAAAAGAAGAAAAATGGCATTCATTGGCAGTTTTAACAGTTTTTCTCAAACACTGAAGGGAGGGGTCAAGGTTTTGTCCCGGTTCGAAAAACACGTAGATCCGGGGCTGGAACTTACCCACAGCACAGGAACTACGGGAAGAGACGAGAGATGAGAGCGTAAGTGTTGCGAGGGGTGTACTGCCGTTTCGGCAAAATATTTTTCGCCAAATTTCACTTCCCAAAAAACTTATCGCAGTAGTTTCATTTGCGAAACGAATCTTTAGCATATTAACATTTCGCATTTTATTCACTTGGTCAAATTATCATTACATTGTCAAGTTTTATTATGAGAAACGTTTATTAAGCAAATATTATATTCCAAAAAAATGATTGTTCAAAATGACACTTCGCACACGAACCAACCACAGATACCAACTGCTACCAGAAAAGTAGGTTAGGTTAGGTTAGAACTGCGTCCCCCACAGAAACGAACTGCTATCAGAAAAGTAGGTTAGGTTAGGTTAGAACTGCGTCCCCCACAGAAACGAACTGCTATCAGAAAAGTAGGTTAGGTTAGGTTAGAACTGCGTTCCCCACAGATACGAACTGCTACCAGAAGAGGCTTATGCCTAACGATACATTTGACTAAATAATACTTGGTAATATGAAACATGACTAAGTAATTATTTTTGGAACAATAATTTCCCAAAAAAAAAATTACTAACTGTAAAATTGCGATAAGATTTAGCAAATTTTAATGATTTTTGCCCAAATATTTTGGGATGTGATACTTTGGGAAAACTTTTTTGCCCATACATTAGTAATCCGTTGCGAGGAGTGTCCTCGCACCGCTCACGTAACTCGCTCATCTCTGATGGAAACTCATCCTATAACCGGACAGAGATGACTATCAGTGTCAGTATACTCACGACTTTTTGATGTTTTAGCTCAAATATGTTCTCCGTTGAGAGTATGTAGTCGCTTCCATGCGGATGCTTAATTCTCTTAACCAAGAGCGCCAAATCTGACTGCTGGGGGGGACAGCATTTGGGCTGAGTAGGCGCCGGGCTGGGATTCTTGTATGTACTCGTCTGTGCCGTTCTTATTTTGCTGAATATAGATTCAGGTATCACCTTAGGGTTTGCTAACAACCTGGAAAGAATCATACGCATGTACTGTGTGTATGTAAGTAAATTATTTATTGTAACATCAGCCAATAAGGGGTCTACCACCCTAAAGTTGATAATCGTTTACATGTCATAAAACAATGATGCTAATAGACTTGTTTGTCAACTTGAAAGTTCGACTTTACCGACATATTAATTTGATAGGAACTTGTTTAAAAATGTATAGGCCAGTTATTGGAAATGAGGAGATACGTAGAACAAGGGTCACCGACATAGCCAAGCGAATTAGCTCGTTGAAGTGGCAATGGGCAGGCCATATAGCACGGAGAACAGATGGCCGTTGGGGCCGAAAGGTTCTCGAGTGGAGAACGCGTATCGGCAAGCGCAGCGTAGGACGTCCAACGAGATCGACGGATGACCTGGTTCACGGTGGATGCAGCCCGCTTCCAACCGAGGCAACTGGAGGTTTATGGAGGAGGGCGATGTCCAACAGTGGACGTCCTATGACTGATACGATGATTGATAGGAAGAGTGAGGATTAAATAATACATTGATAACCTAACCAACAAAAAAAGACTGTCACTTCAAAGTTCAATATCTCAAAAACGGCTGAACCGATTTTCATAAAACATGTCTAAGAACCATTGCTAGAAAACCTGCTTTCAATTTAAAAAACCGTATTCAAATCGGTTTACCCGTTTAAGAGCTACGGTGCCGCAGACAGACAGACACACACAATACACATAGCGGTCAAACTTATAACACCCCTCTTTTTGCGTCGGGGGTTAAAAAGGAGACACAGCGTGTGAATGCCTCTTCACCGTCTAACAGGCAGCTAGTGAAGACAGCTATAAAGGTGGTGAGGGTGAAAAAAAGTTGGTTACCAGACGTTACTCCGGCGCATGTCTTCGGCATACTTAGTCTCAATCCGGGCCGCATACTTATTGAAAGTCCAAATGTAATGATTTGTTTGTCATAACTCTTTTTTTTCTTTAAATCCAATTATTGTTCAGAATTGTTAAACAAACTTAACCTAACCTATAATTTTGTATAGGACGACCATTTAAAAATTTTAGAAAATTTTAAGGTTTCAGTGCATTTTCAGGGGGGAAAAATTATGACAAACGATGATTCGGACAAACGTTACTAGAAAAAAGTATTCGAACTTTGGCACTCCCATTCGGCATCTATAATATAAAAGTGAACCGCCAGAATGGGACAAAAAAAACGAGACAGAGCAGGATGACGCTCTACAACACCATTTTGACACGTTTCTCCCAAACAACGCATTATTTCTCTGGAATTTTAAAGCAATTCGATTCTTTGACCTTGGGAATCGCGAAAAACTTGAGAAAATATGATATTGGGTGTGTAAATTTTGTATATTAAGCAAAATAAAAACACAAGTTCGAATTTCGAGCCAAAAACGAGCGATCTTTAAAAAAAAATGAAAATGAAAAGGTACATATTTATTTGACATTATTTTTTACATAGTTTTTTTTGCACATAGCCCTGCAAAACTATTTACACAGTTTGTCTGCAGGATCCCAGGTATCTTATCTATGCCAGTGTTGCCATTCAGGGAAAAAGAAATCTATTCATTATCCTGCATTGCAGTCTGTAAAGCTCTTTACCCATTCATTGCCGCGCGCCAGATTGCGCTGGGCTTAGAGTCATGAAATTGGGTATGTAGATAGCTGGATGTCTGAAATAACACAAAGGCTACTTTGATTCCAATATTCCCACGTGATAGTTGTTCTTAACACAACACCTTACAGATCGAATAGTTTACGCGTGCGAAGCCGCGGGTAAACTCTAGTAGTTAATAAGGGCCATTTCACAGTAAACGTCAAGAGACATCGTATTAATTAACAAGGAAAATCGTAATGACTTTTCCTTTGAAAAGGTTCCATGGGGGCCATGAACAAGGAGCGGAATTTTCATAGCAAAAATCAAATGTCAAGAGGGATTGACCATTGTGTTTTATCGACTGTCGATGTTTAATTGTCAGTTAGCACGATATGTTTTAGGTAATGAAATTAGACCTGTAATGGGGGAGGCCTTTGTCCTGCAGTGTGACACTAAAGCCTACCAAAAAAAAATAGACATCTGTGTTTGTTACAATTTAAAAAAAACCGAAACGGAAATGTTAAACTGTAACACGATTAACCTTCAAAATAACAGAATCGAAATCTATATATCTGTACTAATTATATTTTCTTCATCTTGTCTGTTGTAACAAAGAATTGTCATTATTTTCTCTACATTGTCACCATTTAAACTAAGACAAGTAAGAGAATAATTTAAAATTAAGATAAGGATATTACTTTATCAATTTGTTAATCGTTTTTCATTTACGATTAACCATTTTGATTAACAAGGGAACCTAATAAAATAATACTTATGAAAACTCAAGCGACATCAAATGTCAAATGTGACGTATTTTTTTTAATAAAGGAGATGCTAGTGACTTATCAAAGAGGGTTAATGTTACTGAATAATGTTCAAAGTCAGTGACATGCGAAAAATCGATAGCTGGAATAGTCGATAAAACACAATGGTCAATCCCTCGTGACATTTGATTTTTGCTATGAGAATTCCGCTCCTTGCTCATGAAGTAAAGTCCTTGACCGTACCTGTCCAGTATGTCGTCTAGCCTCTCAGTATGCTGGAAGAATGGGTGCTTGTGTTCACTCTCATGTACTTTGGTCTTCGCATCCTTGGGAGTGTGGGAGCATTTGGGCACCTTCGACCTTGGCTGGTACTCGAGCACCAGCTTTTGCTTCTCTATCATAATACCGGACGGGTTGGTGTAATTGAATTCACGTTTCACCTATAGAAATACGTTTTTTTTAGTAAATATTTTTCAACACACGGTTTACTTGCATTTGTCATTTAATACACACAGGGTAAATTATCAATTACTGGCCACCTTTCGATAACTTCTTAAAAAATACAAAAGTGTGTGTGTTTGTGTGCTTGTCCGTCTTTCACGTCGAAATGGAGCAACGGATCGACGTGATTTTTGACATAGAGATAGTTTATGGGCCAGAGAGTGACATAATTGTAGGCCACTTTTTATCCCGGAAAAATGCACAGTTCCCGAGGAGACAGCGCGCGTTAACCGAATTCCACGAGGGCGAAGCCGCGCGCAAAAGCTAGTTCTATTTATAAATGACCAGAATTCATTTTAGTATAAGGTGGACAGTAATTGACATCTTATACTACCTTGAAAATAATTTTCTACTAGTTTGAAGTCGGTGCCTGAGCACGAGCCAGCAGGAGTGGAACTATAGTCGTCTACCTCACCTACTTTCTATATATTGGGCTTCAACCACTCCTGCTGGCTCGTGCTGAGGCACCGACTTCAAACTAGTAGAAAATTATTTTCAAGGTTTTTGAAGTCGGTACCATTTTTTGTTAAAAATAATTTTTCATAGTTTTTAGTGATTCGTAGCCAAAGCGCATCTCACAACGATTCCATTAAGCTCAAACATAGCATAGTTATAATTTTGTAGCAGAGTATCGGTACACACGTTCTTCATTATCAGGGTCCACTTCACCAAATGATACTTTCTGAATGTAAATACTTGACTTGATGTTAAAAAAAATGCCAAAGTCGCTATAGGTGTGCTTTAAAAATTCGAAGGTTGCTCTCGATTTCTCTAAGATTCCATCATCAGATCCTGACTTGGTGTCAATGGAACTACCTCGAAAGTATGTCCTTTAGAACTAAAAAAGAATTTTGAAATTCGGCCCACAATTGGCGGAGTTATCGCGTAACAAACATAAAAAAAAACATACACTCGAATTGAGAACCTCCTCTTTTTTTGAAGTCGGTTAAAAATTAACTTGTTAATAGGTGCCTAGAATTCATGTTTGGTGTAAGGTAGCCACTGGCCAGTTATTGAACAGTGGCTAGTAAATTGACGATTTAACCTACATGAAGGGTACTCGGACGAATATGTCTAGTCGCTCTTTTTTGAAAAATAATATTTCTATCTCAAAATGTAGAGCTTATAATGAACTATTATTATTATTAAATATATTGACCCGGATAACTCACGTCTTAAATCGAGTTTAGCTCGACGTGTCGCGCGAGCAGAGCGGCGGCGCGCAGTGCGCGTGTTGCAGCAGCCGCTGAGTCGCGTTGCTCCGAAGACGAAGGGCTACGGATTAGCCCGAAACATGTCAAGCTAAACTCGATTTAAGACGTGAGTTATCCGGGTCAATATATTTAATATGAGTGAGTCTCACGGTAGTTTCATGTTCAAACTATTATTATATACTGAGCGGCAAAAATCTGGCCCTCAAATGTAGCAGTAATAGTAATTTTGTATGTATTCGTAGATGTATGCTGTTACGTTTAAATTTTCTTATCTACTTTTGATGCACCACCTGTTGTAAACTAGTCCTTCCTTCTTTCTGTAAAAAAGGTTGCCTGGAGAGATCGCTCTTAAGCGATAAGGCCGCCTATTGCTCACCTTGTAATATTTTTTCTGTGTATCTGTTTCTGTATCGCTTACTATGTCTGGTGTACAATAAAGAGTCTTGTATTGTATTGTATTGTATTGTATTTTGAATGAAGAGTGGGCCAAATTTTGTGCCACTGAGTATATTAAATTCATACAAATATCTGCTGCGGCTATAAGGATCAAACCCGGAACTTCAAGCTTGGTAGTGAGGTTTTCTAACCACTAGGCAAAAGGGACTTTTTTAAAGTAGGTACATAGCACCAAGGACCATATATACGGACCGTATATTATGGTCCTTGATAGCACTTAATTTTCACTGTCTGCTTATCCTCTATATAACAAAATGTTTTACATTAACTAGGTTAGCAGGAAGAGATCCCTTTTTAGGGATAAGCTCGCCTTTGCTCTCCTCTCTGTGTATTTTTATTTTTATGTGCAATAAAGATTTTAGTTTAGTTTAGCCCTCGTCAGCCGAAAGGCGCTATCTCCAAAAAAAAATCGCTTTTCTGTCATTTACACCATGTGATGCAGAATGTTTTAAGCTACACAATAGTAGGTATTAATAACTCAAAAGTGATTTTCTTGAGATAGCGCCTTTTGGCTTAGGAGGGCAGTATGGTCAGTTTTAACATACCTTATTAACTTTAGGATCGGTTACTCTAAAAGCACAAGCCGGTGGAAAGAAAATATTGAAATCCCTGAAGTCATGCCTTCCGATGCGACCGACATCTTTGGGGTTGATTTTCGTTATGGTTTTCAAAGACCTCTTCGATCTGGGCAGGTTGAAGTCAGTGTAGTCATATGATTTGATATCTCGTATGCTCTTTTTGAGATTCTTTATCTGCATGTCTGTCTGTATTAGTTTCTTGTAGAAATCTGAGAATATGAGCTAAATTTTTCATGTTGTTCAAATTTTTTTCTACGATCGCAAAACACAAGGATGCTACAGGCCTGTCGTTAGCCTCCGTTTCCACCAATGATGTGTGGGGATGTGTTGCGAAGAATGTGTTTTTCATCAACCAATAGAAACGCCGTGGCCGTGGTGGCCGAGCGGTTTGACCTATGGCCTCTCAAGCAGAGGATCGTGGGTTCAAATCCCGGCTCGCACCTCTAAGTTTTTCGGAATTCATGTGCGAAATTACATTTGAAATTTACCACTAGCTTTACGGTGAAGGAAAACATCGTGAGGAAACCTGCACAAACCTGCGAAGCAATTCAATGGTGTGCGTGAAGTTCCCAATCCGCACTGGGCCCGCGTGGGAACTACGGCCCAAGCCCTCTCATTCCGAGAGGAGGCATGTGCCCAGCTGTGGGACGTATATAGGCTGGGATGATGATGATGGGATGAATAGAAACACCTCATTTACCTCGCCTCGCTCCACTCAGCTGTTTCCACTAGAGCTGTGCTGGGCGAGGATAGGTAAATGACGCGTTCCTATTGGTTCATGCTGAAAACAACACCTCGCAACAAATCCTCGCACATCTTTGTCGAAAACGCAGCCTTAATCGGTGTTGCCGGCAATATGTTTAACTTTAAACTACATTTTTTTCTTTTTTTTATATTATCATGCGATCAGTCGGAGGACTATGAGCAGATGAGTTGCGTGATCGATGGCGTGTAGAGTTGGCTCCCCAGCGAGAGACCGCTCTATCTGTGGCTGAATCTTCATATTAGTTGATCCAGTTCTAGGATTCTGCGCCTCTTAAGACGTCTAGGTACACTACAAATAAAAAAAAAATGTTCGTTTGCCCATTCTTGTTTTCATCATCATCATCCCAGCCTATATACGTCCCACTGCTGGGCACAGGCCTCCTCTCAGAATGAGAGGGCTACGGCCGTAGTTCCCACGCGGGCCCAGTGCGGATTGGGAACTTCACACGCACCATTGAATTGCTTCGCAGGTTGTGCAGGTTTCCTCACGATGTTTTCCATCAGCGTAAAGCTCGTGGTAAATTTCAAATGTAATTCCGCACATGAATTTGGAAAAACTCAGAGGTGCGAGCCGGGGTTTGAACCCACGACACTCTGCTTCAGAGGCGATAGGTCAAACCACTAGGCCACCACGGTCTTGTTTTATTTCGGTCAAATGTTAATGAGTAACGGCCTGGGCAAAGTTACGAGTATGTCCAAAGGGCAAAGTTGCACGGTTTTACGGTATGTATGGATTCCAGCACGGACAAAATTTTTTGTTCTGCCGTGGTTTTCCAGATAAAACTATAGGTACCTGGTCTACTTTTTTTTTCAATATTCTACGTACTTTTGCAGCTAAATCCGATTAAAAGACTCAAGAGAGCTGATGTGCTGCCTTACTAAGGGGAGACAGAGCTGTGGCTCTGCCTTGCCAAACCCCAACCTCTAGCAACCCACCTGATTATAGTCTAGAAGACTGATTGCAGGTTTAAACAAGAAAAAAAAACTATTATTGTATTTTTTGGACTTACTTCTCAAGCTGTTACTGCTATATCCCTCGCTTATTTTATTAGGGTCCAAAACGTTGGAGAGATCCGTTAACGCCGAGCTCCCAGAAGACTCAGGAGGGTTCTGTCGACAAAAAAATAAAAATTATTTAGCTTGTATTGTGTTCCACTGCTGGGCAAAAGCGTCCCTGGGATGTGTGCATGTGTTGTATGCGCGTAGGTTGCGTCGTCACTAAGGTCTGACCGAGACTGCTTTTTAATCTCGGCCGAGAACGAGAATAAAATATATTCTCGGCCGAGACCAAGACCCATATTTTATTTTTTTACCCAAAAAACACGCGTTATGAATGTTTTTTTTATTATGGTTTAATTAATCGTTAATATCTCACAAACAAACTTAATTATCACGTAAATTAATCTCCAATATTAACAATCATTATCGAAAAGCGATGTACGAGTTGTCACTTGTTACTCTTGTTAGCGGGTGTCAGTGAGTTAAAAGTACAGTCGGAGTAAAAAAGGTTTGTCACTTTAAGATCTATTTCCCTTTGCTCAGTATGAGCGATAATCTGCTTAACCAATTGAGTATGACATACTGCATCAAACTGTTAACCTGCTAAACATAATCTTGTTTAAGGGTGACCATAGCAACTAGGGTAGGGTAGGGTAGGGTAGGGTAGTGGTAGGCCACTACACCTTGGCACTGACAAACACTGACAATTAAATAGAACATTATTTGATTCAAACTCGTACGACGCTGTTTATTAAAAAGGTTTGGTATTGATATGAAACTAGATATATACATCATTTTGATCACCACACCGTGACTGTATATAAAGTAAATTGACAAACCGTTTAGTATTCTATTAACTGTCATCATCATCCCAGCCTTTACGTCCCACTGCTGGGCACAGATCTCCCCTCAGAATGAGAGGGCTTGGGCCGTAGTTGCGGGCCCAGTGCGGATTGGGAACTTCACTTCACACACACCATTGAATTGATTCGCAGGTTTGTGCAGGTTTCCTCGCGATGTTTTCCTTCACCGTAAAGCTCGTGGTGAATTTCAAATGTAATTTCGCACATGAATTTCGAAAAATTGTGTGAACCCACGAACCTCTGCTTGAGAGGCAATAGGTCAAACCACTAGGCCACCACGGCTTCATTCTATTAACTATACTGAATCGAAATTTGGATGGAATGGTGACAAAAAATTGCCTTGTATAATATTTAAGCTCTTTAATACATATAACATCTCTCTACACACTCTATTTATAAACAAATAAAAAAACAAAAAAGTTCTTTCCGACAGAAACCAGTTCACTTTTAAAAAACAATTAAAAATTAAACAAGCTTCACCCGTTCTGAGGGTAGAAATAAATATCGACCTTAATTATTACCAACTCGTATCTTATCAAAAAGCACCGCTCCAAAAGCAATCTTATTTCAAAAGCAGCAGGGTCGGTAATACGACTACATGAACGAGGTAGATACGAAGTTGTGGAAGTAAGCAAAGGGCACAGGTGCGCGGTTGAGTTACAACTACCCTTAATTTTGCTAAAGTGTTTACTAATATACGGAACCAGTTAGAAACAGTAGTTTCAATGAAAAATTTGCACAGTATCCACTTTTTAATTGTTAGTAAGTTTTTCGCGTTCGTAAATATATATATTTTTTATCAAATCGACCTGAAACTGGCTAATCAATCGTCATAGCCATAAAAAACAGTATCCACATTGAACTACAAACAATTCAATAATAATAATAATAATAAAACTCTTTATTGCCAAAGTATAACCAAGTGGATACAAAATACGCATATTATAATTAGGTAAAATAGGTCTACACCTTGACAATGGGTGCCGGTCTCAGCAAATGCCTTTAGTTACCAGCGCTGGTTTCAGCCCGGACCCTTTGGCAGGGTGTGCCGTAACTAATACTAACATATTAAAAAGAAAAGAAAAGTAATTTAAAGGAGCGAAAGTAAAAAAAAAAAAACAACAATAATAAAAAAAATTACCTTTCGAACGCTATGTCTATGCAGCAAACGTGTGTCGCTACACTGTAAGAACACACACACACATCCACTAAACCCCACTATCATCACAACACTACGCTGACGCGTTTCGAACTCAATCAGAGTTCATCATCAGAGCAACACAACCGTACACCATGCTACCAGATATTTGGCAAAAAAATTGCAATTGCAAAAAACTTATTTTATTTTTGTTTTTATTTTTACATTTATTTAGCTTATGTTTTATTTTTAAAGCTTTCATAATTTGGCAAAAAATCTAATGTCTTGCATTAAACTAAATATTTAATCCACAAATATTAAAATGTATTTAATTAATAGGTAGGCAGTTGTAGCTACCATCAGTCAAATAAGTCTATCAATTTTTAAACAAGTTCCTATCAAATGAATATGTCGCTAAAGTCGAACTTTCAAGTTGACAGACACGTCTATTGGCATTATTGTTTTATGAATGACATGCACTCAACGATTATCAACTTTAGGGTGGTAGACCACATATTTGGCTGGTAATACATGAATGTCATGGAAATTAATTAAATTTAATCTGCTTACTAATATAGTGCCATATAAGAACGTTGTATGTATATGTCGCGGCCGATCGCAAAATCCGTCATATCACGAAATTCCTAGGCATATCGTGAAATGGCGCCATTTCATGAATTGGCTTAGGGATATCCGCCATATCGTTCAAAACTGGCCGTTTAACGATTTGCCTTGTGACGTTTAGGCAGATCATGAAATTCCTGGGCATATCTTGAAACGCCGCCATATCGGTCCTGGCTTGCTTCGCTCGCTCGGCTCGTGCGTTGTGGTCACAAAATCCATACTAACCACTCCTGCTTCGCTCGTCGCACCTAATTTTCTTTCGGCATATCACGATGTGCCTTGGAATATCGACGAATGCGTTGCTCTAATTGATTTGCCGTATTGTTTCTCAGGCACATCGTGATATGCCTGGCCAACTTTTAGGCATATCATGAAATGGCGCCATTTCACGAATGCCTAGGAATTTCAAAACATTTCGATCTACTCAGTTATCCGAAAATAAATGATTAGAGTTTAACTCGACTGTTCGCGCTGGTGTTGTAACTACACTGTACCAAGGTGTTATTTAACTGGCCTAACAATTTATTCCTCCTTTTACTTTCTCGACACTCACGGACCCACTAACCTAAAACGTTGCCTGAATAAATAATTAAACAATTCAAAACAATTACCCCGAAAATGGGTAAATATTGGGGGTAATTTTGGTCACAAAGCGGTGTTAAAAACGAGGAACGTTTATAGTTTTGCAAAAAGCTCGGTTACACAGATGACTATGAAAACAGTTTGTTGCCCATGTGTGTGCTGCTGGAGGCTGCGTACTCACCAGAGATACTTATGTGCGAGGATTTGTTTTTTTTTTTACACAGATATAGGCTTGCCTTTGACCACAATCACGCCTGATAAGCGAAGATGTGGACTGAGACGGAGCAAGCTTGCCTATACTTCTTGTTTTTAGCATTAGAAAGAAGGTAAGCGATCTTGACGTGTCTTTTTATTGAAAAACACTTTTGAAAAATAAGTCACAGCAAATAATGGCAAGGACAAAATGATCATTTACATTATGTATTTTGCATTATATTATTATAAAAAGACTCGTCAAGATTGTGTCCCCTTTTTCTAATGCTAAAAAAAGTACGAAGTTTAGTAATGCCCATTCACCCTAGATTTGAAGACCGGTCATGATTGTAGCCATCAGGGAACACAGACGCAGGTGACACTCTGGTGGTGTTCTGATGATATCTACCAAAAATTTTAAAAAAGTATCTCATCTCGTCTCATCCCAGCCTACCTACGTCCTACTGCTGAGCACAGGCCCCCTCTCAGAACGAGAGGGCTTGGGCCATTCCCACGCGGGTCGAGTGCGGACTGGAAACTTCACGTGTTTAGTGAATGATAAAACGAGTTGACTTTACCAACTCACTGACGTGCTTAAGGGATTTTATGAAACTACTAAACATATTGCGAATAAACGTGTTTTCTTCCTTTTTAGGGTTCCTTAGTCAACTAGGAACCCTTATATACACAGTCAGCGGCACAAATTTTGATCCACTCTTCCGTCTTACTGTCTGTCTGTTTGTCCGCGGCTAAGCTCAGAGTCCGTTAGTACTAGAAAGCTGTAATTTGGCATAAATATACATATCAAATAAAAAAAAAAAAAAAAATAAGGGTACCTCCATCTATGGACGTAAAGTGGGGGTGTTTTTTTTTCTTGACTAACCTATAGTGTGGGTATCGTTGGATAGGTCTTTTAAACCCATTGGGGGGTTGGTCAGACGATTTTTCTATTTAGCGATGTGTTTACGAAATTAACAACTTTAAAGTGCAAAATTTCATTAAAATCGAGCGTAGAGGAAAAATTTGAAAAAATCAGAATGGCAGTAAATATATCAAGTTTACAAGGAACATTATAGCGGTTAAGATTGCTTGAGAATTATTAGTAGTTTAAGAGTAAATAGCAGCCTAAGGTATAAAACATACCGAAACTTGGAAGATTCCGTACACAATACGAAATATTACTTGATTTTTTCGTAATGGCCACGGAACCCTATCTTGGGCGTGTCCGACACGCTCTTGGCCGGTTTATAAATAGTATAATACAAATAGGTAAATAAATCACTGACTTCACATAAATAATTAGGCAACCCGGTGGTAATCGAGTTGTTGCAGCGCCACGCCTCTGCCTCCCATGAACACCCCACACTCAACGTGAACATATTATACTTAATCTAAAACACCTTTGAACCGGTAACTCGCTAATCTCTCGTATTTCACGCTCTGTCCCGCTCTCTCGGCGTGTGCGAGAGCGAGACGTAAATTAATTTGGTGCTATGCGTTCGTCACATGTTAATAATGACCGAATAATTTCTGAAGCGGTTAAGGGGAGGTTATGGCTGGTAAAAATTGAACTTTATAAGGAGTTATAGAATGTCACTATCGAACTTCAAAATATATCAAACTAGTGTTTAGCCGCGACTTCGCACACGTAAATCATTAGATCCAGTAGCTGAATTGAAATTTAGAGATTTTAAAAAACTCCCGTGTGAATTCCCGAAAATTAAATCGTGGTGCCGTAAACTGCTTCAACTTTGCCCTCTGGCCCCAACATTGCCTTATTCGATTTAGAGTCGATAACTTAGCACTCTTATAGGTTTTAAACTTTTATCTACACGGGTATTATTATTACGGGGGGATAAAAGTTTAAAAACCTAGAAGGGTGCTAGTTATCGACTCTAAATCGAATCAGGCAATGTTGGGGCCAGAGGGCAAAGTTGAAGCAGTTTACGGTTTTCATTGACGTTACATTAAAAACAATCATGTCAAAATTCATGACTCTAAGCCCAGCGGTTGTTATTTCGAGAATTTTATCCCTATCCCGTGGGAATATCGGGTACCGTTTACATGCTTTTCGTATCATATGCAGGTGGTAGGACCTTGTGCAAGGTCCGCCCGGATTGCTACCACCATCTTGCTCGCTAATCCTGCCGTGAAGCAGCAGTGCTTGCACTGTTGTGTTTCGGCGTGGAGAGTAAGACAGCCGGTGAAATTACTGGCACTTGAGGTATCCCATCTTAGGCCTCTAGGTTGTCAACGTATCTGCAATACCCGTGGTGTTTCAGATGTTTATGGGCGGTGGTGATCTCTTACCATCAGGAGACCCACTTGCTCGTTTGCCATCCAGTCGCATAAAATAAATATACGTAAATATTATAATATTATATATATATATATAATACATAAAAATATATACGTTTCTCAATAGACTTGTCAAGACCTTACCTTAATTCTAATGCTAAAAAAACGAAGTATACTAAGTAGTTATTGTTCCAAATAAATATATTTTAAATATCATTTTCTACAATTTTGAACATGAAATTACCGTGAGACTCACTCATATTAAATATATTGACCCGGATAACTCACGTCTTAAATCGAGCTTAACTCGATTTAAGACGTGAGTTATCCGGGTCAATATATTTAATGTCATTTTCTACAAATTAAATACGACGATACACCTTCCCCTTAACCCGAGACGTTACTCGATGCCCATGTATGTTTGTTCGCAACTTCCAACTGTTTAACGCCTTAAGTTTCGGGCCGAGTCGAACCGAATCGATTCGCAATTATCACGTACAATAACCTTTATTAAAATATGACGAGTGTATTAATTTTGTTGATTTTAAAGTTAAAATACGCATATTGGATAATTCTAGGTTGGCAACGCATCTGCAATACCCCTGGTTTTGCAGATGTTTATGGGCGGTGGTGATCTCTTACCATCAGGAGACCCACATGCTCGTTTGCCATCCAGTCGAATAAAAAAAAAAAAAAAACGTGGTGTGCTGTCGGGTTAGAATTACACCTCTCCATTCCTTCTGTGGATGTCGTAAGAGGCGACTGAGGAGGAGGAGGTTAGGGTATACCGTAGGCGACAGGCATAGCAACCTGTCACTACCGTTTTTGCCAAACTTCAAACCTAAATTTTCTAAAAGTGGCTCCGAAGCGATAACGTTTCGTGTGCTCTGCCTACCCCATTTGGGAATACCGGCTTGATGTTTGTGTGTGTGTAATAAATAAATAAATAAATAAATATCATGGAACACTTGACACCAATTGACCTAGTCCCAAACTAAGCAAAGCTTGTACTATGAATACTAGGCAACGGATAAACATACTTATATAGATAAATACATACTTAAATACATATTAAACATCCAAGACCCGAGAACAAACATTCGTATTATTCATACAAATATCTGCCCCGGCCGGGATTCGACCCCGGGACCTTAAGCTTCGTAGTCAGGTTCTCTAACCACTCGGCCATCCGGTCGACAATAATGTGTAATAATAAATGTCATGAGGGACAAAATTGACACCAAATGACCTACTCCCAAACTAAGCAAAGCTTATATGGATAAACATATTTTAATTTATAGATAAATACATACTAAACATCCAAGACACAACAACAAACATTCGTATTTTTAACACAAATATCTGCCCCGGGATCGAACGCGCGACCTCAAGCTACAGACCGCGTTTCTACCAGAGACGTGATGAAATTTTCCAAGGTAAGCGATAGCGATTCTTCCAGGCAACCCTTACAATGGAGAGAAGTAAGGAATAGATTTTAGCAGGTGGTGCAATGAGGGCTATCGCGTATGAATTCGCCGCTAGAGGCGCTAGTGTAGCGTGAGGTCTCCGAAATGTCAAATCTCATAGTTTTTGGGTGAGCTACGCGGGTTAATTTATAATTAGATTTTTTTTTGAGAATATTTTTTACCTGAAATTAATTATGGCAATTATGCGTTCCGGGGCAATGAATGTCTGCGTTTTGAGACAGTTTTGTCTTTCGGAAACTTTTGTCCTCCCTTTTTTTCCGAACAAAACGGGACTAAGCAACACTGTGGTTGCTGGATATTTTTATGGTACGGTATTAAGGTGTTTTAAATATGATTTTAATCTAAACTTTGTTTTAACGCCCGTAATAACAGACTCTGAAAGCCATACTTAAAAACCTCACGCAACAGTGCGCCATCTAGTGAGACAAAAAACGATAGCCCTCATTTACAGCAGAAATCATTAAGTATTTTTCCCCTCACCCTTCCTATAATCACTCAGCGATATTTATTAAGCATTCAGTTTACTCTAATTGAGTTTGTGACACATTGAATCGCTACGCGTACGTCACACAGATTTATAATGTCTTAACTTCAAAGTCCGTGGTGGCCTAGTGGTGTGACCTATCGCCTCTCAAGCAGAGGGTCGTGGGTTCGAACCCCGGCTCGCACCTCTGAGTTTTTCGAAATTCATGTGCGGAATCACATTTGAAACTTACCACGAGCTTTGCGGTGAAGGAAAACATCGTGAGGAAACCTGCACAAACCTGCGAAGCGATTCAATGGTGCGTGCGAAGTTCCCAATCCGCACTGGGCCCGCGTGGGAACTATGGCCCAAGCCCTCTTGTTCTGAGAGGAGGCCTGTGCCCAGCAGTGGGACGTATATAGGATGATGATGATGAACTTCAAAGTCAAAGTCAAACTTTATTCAATTTAGGCAATAACAAGAAAGATAATATATTTATTGGATAAAATGATTTTTTTAACAGAAACTTATTTCCTCATTTCCCCACAAAACCATCTGACGAACAACCAAAACATAACCAAGACATATATATATATATATATATGAAACACAAAGCCGTCCGTCTGTCCAGAACAATACGCTCCCGCGGGCCACGGCAGATTAAAAAGTGTTGCATTAGCGACGATGGCTTGTCTGTT
>NC_133498.1:9298304-9333182 GCF_025370935.1 Choristoneura fumiferana | reverse complement strand
AACTAGGTTAGCAGGAAGAGATCCCTTTTTGGGATAAGCTCGGCTTTGTCTCCTCTCTGTGTATTTTTATTTTTATGTGCAATAAAGAGTTTAGTTTAGTTTAGCCCTCGTCAGCCGAAGGGCGCTATCTCCAAAAAGAATCGCTTTTCTGTCATTTACACCATGTGATGCAGCATGTTTTAAGCTACACAATAGTAGGTATTAATCTCAAGTGTTTTTTTTTGAGATAGCGCCTTTTGGCTTAGGCAGTATGGTCAGTTTTAACATACCTTATTAACTTTAGGATCGGTTACTCTAAATGCACAAGCCGGTGGAAAGAAAATATTGAAATCCCTGAAGTCATGCCTTCCGATGCGACGACATCTTTGGGGTTGATTTTCGTTATGGTTTTCAAAGACCTCTTCGATCTGGGCAGGTTGAAGTCAGTGTAGTCATATGATTTGATATCTCGTATGCTCTTTTTGAGATTCTTTATCTGCATGTCTGTCTGTATTAGTTTCTTGTAGAAATCTGAGAATATAGGCAAATTTTTCATATTGTTTAAATTTTTTTCTACGATCGCAAAACACAAGGATGCTACAGGCCTGTCGTTAGCCTCCGTTTCCACCAATGTGTGGGGGATGTGTTGCGAAGAATGTGTTTTTCATCAACCAATAGAAACGCCGTGGCCGTGGTGGCCGAGCGGTTTGACCTATGGCCTCTCAAGAGAGGATCGTGGGTTCAAATCCCGGCTCGCACCTCTAAGTTTTCGGAATTCATGTGCGAATTACATTCAAATTTACCACTAGCTTTACGGTGAAGGAAAACATCGTGAGGAAACCTGCACAAACCTGCGATGCAATTCAATGGTGTGCGTGAAGTTCCCAATCCGCACTGGGGCCACCGTGGGAACTACGGCCCAAGCCCTCTCATTCGAGAGGAGGCATGTGCCCAGCTGTGGGACGTATATAGGCTGGGATGATGATGATGATGGGATGAATAGAAACACCTCCATTTACCTCGCCTCGCTCCACTCAGCTGTTTCCACTAGAGCTGTGCTGGGCGAGGATAGGTAAATGACGCGTTCCTATTGGTTCATGCTGAAAACAACACCTCGCAACAAATCCTCGCACATCTTTGTCGAAAACGCAGCCTTAATCGGTGTTGCCGGCAATATGTTTAACTTTAAACTACATTTTTTCTTTTTTCTTTTATATTATCATGCGATCAGTCGGAGGACTATGAGCAGATGAGTTGCGTGATCGATGGCGTGTAGAGTTGGCTCCCCAGCGAGAGACCGCTCTATCTGTGGCTGAATCTTCATATTAGTTGATCCAGTTCTAGGATTCTGCGCCTCCTACGACATCTACACTACAAAAAAAATATATTCGTTTGCCCATTCTTGTTTTCATCATCATCATCCCAGCCTATATACGTCCCACTGCTGGGCACAGGCCTCCTCTCATAATGAGAGGCTAGGGCCGTAGTTCCCACGCGGGCCCAGTGCGGATTGGGAACTTCACACGCACCATCGAATTGCTTCGCAGGTTGTGCAGGTTTCCTCACGATGTTTTCCATCAGCGTAAAGCTCGTGGTAAATTTCAAATGTAATTCCGCACATGAATTTGGAAAAACTCAGAGGTGCGAGCCGGGGTTTGAACCCACGACACTCTGCTTCAGAGGCGATAGGTCAAACCACTAGGCCACCACGGTCTTGTTTTATTTCGGTCAAATGTTAATGAGTAACGGCCTGGGCAAAGTTACGAGTATGTCCAAAGGGCAAAGTTGCACGGTTTTACGGTATGTATGGATTCCAGCACGGACAAAATTTTTTGTTCTGCCGTGGTTTTCCAGATAAAACTATAGGTACCTGGTCTACTTTTTTTTCAATATTCTACGTACTTTTGCAGCTAAATCCGATTAAAAGACTCAAGAGAGCTGATGTGCTGCCTTACTAAGGGGAACAGAGCTGTGGCTCTGCTTTGCCAAACCCCAACCTCTAGCAACCCACCTGATTATAGTCTAGAAGACTGATTGCAGGTTTAAACAAGAAAAAAAAACTATTATTGTATTTTTTGGACTTACTTCTCAAGCTGTTACTGCTATATCCCTCGCTTATTTTATTAGGGTCCAAAACGTTGGAGAGATCCGTTAACGCCGAGCTCCCAGAAGACTCAGGAGGGTTCTGTCGACAAAAAAAAAATATTTAGCTTGTATTGTGTTCCACTGCTGGGCAAAAGCGTCCCTGGGATGTGTGCATGTGTTGTATGCGCGTAGGTTGCGTCGTCACTAAGGTCTGACCGAGACTGCTTTTTAATCTCGGCCGAGAACGAGAATAAAATATATTCTCGGCCGAGACCAAGACCGAGAGAAAAAAAAGTATTTTTTTACCCAAAAACACGCGTTACGAATGTTTTTTTTTATTATGGTTTAATTAATCGTTAATATCTCACAAACAAACTTAATTATCACGTAAATTAATCTCCAATATTAACAATCATTATCGAAAAGCGATGTACGAGTTGTCACTTGTTACTCTTGTTAGCGGTGTCAGTGAGTTACAAGTACAGTCGGAGTAAAAAAAAGGTTTGTCACTTTAAGATCTATTTCCCTTTGCTCAGTATGAGCGATAATCTGCTTTACCAATTGAGTATGACATACTGCGTCAAACTGTTAACCTGCTAAACATAATATTGTTTAAGGGTGACCATAGCAACTAGGGTAGGGTAGGGTAGGGTAGGGTAGTGGTAGGCCACTACACCTTGGCACTGACAAACACTGACAATTAAATAGAACATTATTTGATTCAAACTCGTACGACGCTGTTTATTAAAAAGGTTTGGTATTGATATGAAACTAGATATATACATCATTTTGATCACCACACCGTGACTGTATATAAAGTAAATTGACAAACCGTTTAGTATTCTATTAACTGTCATCATCATCCCAGCCTTTACGTCCCACTGCTGGCACAGATCTCCCCTCAGAATGAGAGGCTTGGGCCGTAGTTGCGGCCCAGTGCGGATTGGGAACTTCACTTCACACACATCATTGAATTGATTCGCAGGTTTGTGCAGGTTTCCTCGCGATGTTTTCCTTCACCGTAAAGCTCGTGGTGAATTTCAAATGTAATTTCGCACATGAATTTCGAAAAATTGTGTGAACCCACGAACCTCTGCTTGAGAGGCAATAGGTCAAACCACTAGGCCACCACGGCTTCATTCTATTAACTATACTGAATCGAAATTTGGATGGAATGTGACAAAAAATTGCCTTGTATAATATTTAAGCTCTTTAATACATAATATAACATCTCTCTACACACTGTATTTATAAACAAATAAAAAAAAAAGGTCTTTCCGACAGAAACCAGTTCACTTTTAAAAAACAATTAAAAATTAAACAAGCTTCACCCGTTCTGAGGGTAGAAATAAATATCGACCTTAATTATTACCAACTCGTATCTTATCAAAAAGCACCGCTCCAAAAGCAATCTTATTTCAAAAGCAGCAGGGTCGGTAATACGACTACATGAATGAGGTAGATACGAAGTTGTGGAAGTAAGCAAAGGGCACAGGTGCGCGGTTGAGTTACAACTACCCTTAATTTTGCTAAAGTGTTTACTAATATACGGAACCAGTTAGAAACAGTAGTTTCAATGAAAAATTTTCACAGTATCCACTTTTTAATTGTTAGTAAGTTTTTCGCGTTCGTAAATATATATATTTTTTATCAAATCGACCTGAAACTGGCTAATCAATCGTCATAGCCATAAAAAACAGTATCCACATTGAACTACAAACAATTACCTTTCGAACGCTATGTCACACACATCCACTAAACCCCACTATCATCACAACACTACGCTGACGCGTTTCGAACTCAATCAGAGTTCATCATCAGAGCAACACAACCGTACACCATGCTACCAGATATTTGGCAAAAAAATTGCAATTAGGGGTATACGGTTCAAATCTCGGATGGATGAGATTTAGTTATTTTATTTTTGTTTTTATTTTTACATTTATTTAGCTTATGTTTTATTTTTAAAGCTTTCATAATTTGGCAAAAAATCTAATGTCTTGCATTAAACAAAATATTTAATCCACAAATATTAAAATGAATTTAATTAATAGGTAGGCAGTTGTAGCTACCATCAGTCAAATAAGTCTATCAATTTTTAAACAAGTTCCTATCAAATGAATATGTCGCTAAAGTCGAACTTTCAAGTTGACAGTCAAGTCTATTGGCATAATTGTTTTATGAATGACATGCACTCAACGTGACTCAACGATTATCAACTTTAGGGTGGTAGACCACATATTCGGCTGGTGATTCATGAATGTCATGGACATTAATTAAATTTAATTTAATTTAATCTAAATTAACATTGTATGTATATAATAATCTAATTTAATATTGTATGTATATGCCTGGCCAACTTTTAGGCATATCATGAAATGGCGCCATTTCACGAATGCCTAGGAATTTCAAAACATTTCGATCTACTCAGTTATCCGAAAATAAATGATTAGAGTTTAACTCGACTGTTCGCGCTGGTGTTGTAACTACACTGTACCAAGGTGTTATTTAACTGGCCTAACAATTTATTCCTCCTTTTACTTTCCCGACACTCACGGACCCACTAACCTAAAACGTTGCCTGAATAAATAATTAAACAATTCAAAACAATTACCCCGAAAATGGGTAAATATTGGGGGTAATTTTGGTCACAAAGTGGTGTTAAAAACGAGGAACGATTATAGTTTTGCAAAAAGCTCGGTTAGTTTTACCCCCGACGCAAAAAGAGGGGTGTTATAAGTTTGACCGCTATGTGTGTCTGTGTGTCCACCCGTTTAAGAGCTACGGTGCCACAGACAGACACACAGACATACAGACACACATAACGGTCAAACTTATAACACCCCTCTTTTTGCGTCGGCGGTTAAAAAAAAGAGTTACTGACGTGTTAAGGGATTTTATGACACCACTAAACATATTGCGAATAAATGTGTTTTCTTTCTTTTTAGGGTTCCGTAGACAACTAGGAACCCTCATAGTTTCGCCGTGTCTGTCTGTCTGTCTGTCCGCGGCTAAGCTCAGAGTCCGTTAGTACTAGAAAGCTGTAATTTGGCATAAATATACATATCAGTCACGCCACTAAAGTTGTAAAATAAAAAAAATAAAAAAAAATGAGGGTACCTCCCATCTTATGGACGTAAAGTGGGGGTGATTTTTTTTCTCGACTAACCCTATAGTGTGGGGTATCGTTGGATAGGTCTTTTAAAACCATTGGGGGAGTTGGTCAGACGATTTTTCTATTTAGCGATGTGTTTACGAAATTAACAACTTTAAAGTGCAAATTTTCATTAAAATCGAGCGTAGAGGAAAAATTTGAAAAAATTCAGAATGGCAGTAAATATATCAAGTTTACAAGGAACATTATAGCGGTTAAGATTGCTTGAGAATTATTAGTAGTTTAAGAGTAAATAGCAGCCTAAGGTATAAAACATACCGAAACTTGGAAGATTCCGTACACAATACGAAATATTACTTGATTTTTTCGTAATGGCCACGGAACCCTATCTTGGGCGTCTCCGACACGCTCTTGGCCGGTTTATAAATAGTATAATACAAATAGGTAAATAAATCACTGACTTAACATAAATAATTAGGCAACCCGGTGGTAATCGAGTTGTTGCAGCACCACGCCTCTGCCTTCCATGAACACCCCACACTCAACGTGAACATATTATACTTAATCTAAAACACCTTTGAACCGGTAACTCGCTAATCTCTCGTATTTCACGCTCTGTCCCGCTCTCTCGGCGGGTGCGAGAGCGAGACGTAAATTAATTTGGTGCTATGCGTTCGTCACATGTTAATAATGACCGAATAATTTCTGAAGCGGTTAAGGGGAGGTTATGGCTGGTAAAAATTGAACTTTATAAGGAGTTATAGAATGTCACTATCGAACTTCAAAATATATCAAACTTGTGTTTACCCGCGACTTCGCACACGTAAATCATTAGATCCAGTAGCTGAATTGAAATTTAGAGATTTTAAAAAACTCCCGTGTGAATTCCCGAAAATTAAATCGTGGTGCCGTAAACTGCTTCAACTTTGCCCTCTGGCCCCAACATTGCCTTATTCGATTTAGAGTCGATAACTTAGCACTCTTATAGGTTTTAAACTTTTATCTACACGGGTATTATTATTACGGGGGGGATAAAAGTTTAAAAACCTAGAAGGGTGCTAGTTATCGACTCTAAATCGAATCAGGCAATGTTGGGGCCAGAGGGCAAAGTTGAAGCAGTTTACGGTTTTCATTGACGTTACATTAAAAACAATCATGTCAAAATTCATGACTCTAAGCCCAGCGGTTGTTATTTCGAGATTTTATCCCTATCCCGTGGGAATATCGGGTACCGTTTACATGCTTTTCGTATCATATGCAGGTGGTAGGACCTTGTGCAAGGTCCGCCCGGATTGCTACCACCATCTTGCTCGCTAATCCTGCCGTGAAGCAGCAGTGCTTGCACTGTTGTGTTTCGGCGTGGAGAGTAAGACAGCCGGTGAAATTACTGGCACTTGAGGTATCCCATCTTAGGCCTCTAGGTTGTCAACGTATCTGCAATACCCGTGGTGTTTCAGATGTTTATGGGCGGTGGTGATCTCTTACCATCAGGAGACCCACTTGCTCGTTTGCCATCCAGTCGCATAAAAAATATATATATAATAGTTACTACTTAAAAAAAACGTTTTTCAATAGACTTGTCAAGACCTTACCTTATTTCTAATGCAAAAAAAACGAAGTATACTAAATAGTTATTGTTCCAAATAAATATATTTTAAATATCATTTTCTACAAATTAAATACGACGATACACCTTCCCCTTAACCCGAGACGTTACTCGATGCCCATGTATGTTTGTTCGCAACTTCCAACTGTTTAACGCCTAAAGTTTCGGGCCGAGTCGAACCGAATCGATTCTCAATTATCACGTACAATAACCTTTATTAAAATATGACGAGTGTATTAATTTTGTTGATTTTAAAGTTAAAATACGCATATTGGATAATTCTAGGATGGCAACGCATCTGCAATACCCCTGGTTTTGCAGATGTTTATGGGCGGTGGTGATCTCTTACCATCAGGAGACCCACATGCTCGTTTGCCATCCAGTCGAATAAAAAAAAAAAAACGTGGTGTGGTGTCGGGTTAGAATTACACCTCTCCATTTCTTCCGTGGATGTCGTAGAGGCGACAGAGGATATAGGTTAAGGTATACCGTAGGCGACAGGCATAGCAACCTGTCACTTTGTACCGTTTTAGACAAACTTCAAACCTAAATTTTCTAAAAGTAGCTTCGAAGCGGTAACGTTTCGTGTGCTCTGCCTCCATTTGGGAATACAGGCGTGATGTTTGTGTGTTGTGCGTGTAATAATAAATGTCATGAGGGACGAAATTGACACCAATTGACCTACTCCCAAACTAAGCAAAGCTCGTACTATACTATATGGATACTACTATATGGATAAAAATATTTTAATTTATAGATAAATAATATAGATAAACTGGTCGACTCTTGTATACTGCCCATATTAACCTACAGTGCCCAAACATGGTCCTTAACCGAAATTCAGAAGTCCAAGTTGAAGGTTTGCCAGAGGGCTATGGAGCGCTGCATTTTGAGTGTCAAAAGAACAGATCGGATCCGGAACACCACACTGCGCTCGAAAACGTGCAGAGCAGGTGTTGGAAGAGAAACCGCCAGGCTGAAGTGGGACTGGGCTGGCCATATCTGCCGCATGCACCCGGAGAGATGGGCACAGGTTACTACCCAGTGGGCGCCCCTAGATGGTCAACGGAGGCGCGGCAGACCGAGACGGAGGTGGCGGGACGACATGGACACATTCAGAAACGACTGGCAAAACTTAGCTGCCGACAGGGGAAGTTGGAATTTCGAGGGAGAGGCCTTCGCCCAGCAGTGGGACATAGAAAATGGCTAACGAAAAAAAAAAAGATAAATACCGAGGAGCGGAATTTACAGCAAAAATCAAACATCAAAGGGATTGAACATAAGTTTTATCGACTATTCCAGAGGCCGTATCGCCTAACGCTTCTGACGCTCGCGATCGCAATCAAATGACAGTTTTTGTATGCGAAATCTGTCATTTGATTGCGATTGCGAGCTTCAAAAACGTTAGGCAATGCGGCCTCAGTTGTCGATGTTATCGAATCGTCTCTTCTTGTTATCGCCTTGTAACATATTCTGTAACATTTGACCTCTTTGATAAGCGACTTTCATCTCCATATCAATATTATGACATTTATGTCACTTAAGTTTTTCTTAGTCATTCCCGTGTTATTAAAATGGTTAATTGTAAAAGAAAAACGATTGACAAATGGATTAAAAAACATCACTTACTTATTTACAATGAAGATTCTTCAACGATATGCTCTAAATGTAAAGTTAATTTAAAACAGCTCAAGCTCTTTATATTTTAATTGTAACTTACTTAAAAGCGCTATTTTAAAAGTACCCACTATTTCTTGTTCTATTAATTACTGAAATATTTATCGATAGTCGATAAAACTTATGTTCAATTCCTTTGACGTTTGATTTTTGCTATGAGAAATTTCGCTCCTTGATAAATACATTCTTAAATACATACTAAACATCCAAGAGCCAAGAACAAACATTCGTATTTTTAACACAAATATCTGCCCCGGGATCGAACGCGCGACCTCAAGCTACAGACCGCGTTTCTACCAGAGACGTGATGAAATTTTCCAAGGTAAGCGATAGCGATTCTTCCAGGCAACCCTTACAATGGAGAGAAGTAAGGAATAGATTTTAGCAGGTGGTGCAATGAGGGCTATCGCGTATGAATTCGCCGCTAGAGGCGCTAGTGTAGCGTGAGGTCTCCGAAACGTCAAATCTCATAGTTTTTGGGTGAGCTACGAGGGTTAATTTATAATTAGATTTTTTTTTGAGAATATTTTTTACCTGAAATTAATTATGGCAATTAGCGTTACGGGGCAATGAATGTCTGCGTTTTGAGACAGTTTTGTCTTTCGGAAACTTTTGTCCTCCCTTTTTTTCCGAACAAAACGGGACTAAGCAACACTGTGGTTGCTGGATATTTTTATGGTACGGTATTAAGGTGTTTTAAATATGATTTTAATCTAAACTTTGTTTTCACGCCCGTAATAACAGACTTTGAAAGCCATACTTAAAAACCTCACGGAACAGTGCGCCATCTAGTGAGACAAAAAACGATAGCCCTCATTTACAGCAGAAATCATTAAGTATTTTTCCCCTCACCCTTCCTATAATCACTCAGCGATATTTATTAAGCATTCAGTTTACTCTAATTGAGTTTGTGACACATTGAATCGCTACGCGTACGTCACACAGATTTATAATGTCTTAACTTCAAAGTCCGTGGTGGCCTAGTGGTGTGACCTATCGCCTCTCAAGCAGAGGGTCGTGGGTTCGAACCCCGGCTCGCACCTCTGAGTTTTTCGAAATGCATGTGCGGAATTACATTTGAAATTTACCACGAGCTTTGCGGTGAAGGAAAACATCGTGAGGAAACCTGCACAAACCTGCGAAGCGATTCAATGGTGCGTGCGAAGTTCCCAATCCGCACTGGGCCCGCGTGGGAACTATGGCCCAAGCCCTCTTGTTCTGAGAGGAGGCCTGTGCCCAGCAGTGGGACGTATATAGGATGATGATGATGAACTTCAAAGTCAAAGTCAAACTTTATTCAATTTAGGCAATAACAAGAAAGAAAATATATTTATTGGATAAAATGATTTTTTTAACAGAAACTTATTTCCTCATTTCCCCACAAAACCATCTAACGAACAACCAAAACATAACCAAGACATATATATATTATGAAACACAAAGCCGTCCGTCTGTCCAGAACAATACGCTCCCGCGGGCCACGGCAGATTAAAAAGTGTTGCATTAGCGACGATGGCTTGTCTGTTTGTGTGTGCCCCACTGCGCTAGACGAAGTAGTTTGTTACAAGCTTTTATTTAGTTTCACCTGTCCCGTTGTCTGTCTGTAGTCAAATCTTGCAAGTTAAATTCGACCAACTTCCAGTAGTCGGATTGAAAGGACCCCGGACCTAAAGTTATGGAAAATGTGGTTTCAGTTACATGTCCTGAGATTTTGATATGTTAGATTTCAGAATCCTAAACAATAGTGTCTAAAAAAAACAACATATCAAAAACATATCAAAATCTCAGAATATTTTACTGAAACCACATTTTCCATACAATACGTATACGTAGTCCGGGGTCCTTTGGCATAGGTACTTATGTAAATTGCGTGACACTACAATAATCTGGTAGTGACATCCTGGTAGTCCGGCCAGGATCGTCTCCGCAAGACGGCACTCTTCAACTGCATCTCTTTAATGGAATCGAATTGAAATGACACATTGACACATGGGGAAAACTACAGTGCTATTTAGTAGTAGATCAACACTGTCTCACACGCATTCACAACTCAAAGTCAAAGTCAAAATATCTCTTTTCAATCTAGGCTATTACAAACACTTATGAATGTCAAAATAATAATAATAATAGTATAATAAGAAAAATACACCCATGCATGCATACACACACACACGCACGCACGCACGCACGCACGCACGCACGCACGCACGCTAAAAATTTATATTTATTTAATACCAAGCAACATTTGTTTTTTTTTTTTCGTTTTTTCTCTTTTTTCATATTTACTGCCAGCCAATGTTGCTTGGCTACAGTCTAACCCCCTTATTCATAAAACTTAACAAGCCTATGTTAACTAACAAATGCTTTGTCCCTTTCTAACAAATACAAATGTCGAAATGACAGATAAGGACAAACGAATTTTAGCGGCATTTTAACTAAAATAGGTTTGATTGTCGTTTATGAATAAGGGGGTAAGTAGTTTTTAATTAAGTATGAATAATTGTATTGTAATAATTACTGCGGCCGGCCCTCTTCGAAGGGACCAGTCTGAAAACCAGCGCTGGGTAACATAAACTCAGCACATGCTGAGATTGGGACCCATTGCCCTTACTAAGCACATTGTTCTAACCGCAAATTAATTGTAATGTCTAGGTTAAGTTTGTGGCAATAAAGATGTTTATTATTATTATTATTATTATTATTAAATGTGGTATGCAAATCTAGATTCGATGACAATGCAAGTAAAGTTGTCAAAATTACAGTCAGCTAAAAAAGCATGTACTATTTTTTTCCCCCAAAAAATGGTTTAAGAAAACGAAACGAGGCCGCCGTAGGCACTTGTCTCACCGCCA
The DNA here is from genome assembly GCF_025370935.1 of Choristoneura fumiferana. Taxonomy (NCBI): domain Eukaryota; kingdom Metazoa; phylum Arthropoda; class Insecta; order Lepidoptera; family Tortricidae; genus Choristoneura; species Choristoneura fumiferana. Next base: position 9,321,868 of record NC_133498.1, on the reverse strand, counting down.
GCGAGGAAACGATTGGCTATCGACTACTTTCTCGCTCAAGAAACGAACAAAAGATATAAGATCCTGTGTGAGTAAAAGAGACACATATATTAATAGTTGATCGCTGGCTGTTCACACTGTCGGCGAGAACTCGCTCTTACATCTTTTGTCGCAGCGACAAGAGCTATAAAACTCGCTGAGCTATAGATACTCGCTTGGCGGCCGCCCCGCACGAGCGAGTCGAGTGGAGCGAGTAATCGCCCGTCGCACGCGAACACTCGCTTACAGCCGAGCGACAAAACTACACTCGCTTCTCGCTGCTCGCCCACTCGTTTCTAGTTACTCGCTCTACTCGCTTCTCGCTCATCGTCGGCGGTGGGACAAGTGCCGTATTGCCTAAAGTTTCTGAGGCTCTAATGACAGATTTCTTATACAAAAAACTGTCATTTGATTGCCATCGCGAGCCTCAGAAACGTTAGGCAATACGGCTCCTGATTCCTCTCGCTTTTAAACAAACGACATTCAAGTTTTCAGTTATACAGACGATCGGATGGCCAAGTGGTTAGAGAACTTGACTAAGAAGCTTGAGCTCCTGGGTTCGATTCCCGGCCGGGGCAGATATTTGTATGAATAATACGAATGTTTGTTCTCGGGTCTTGGATGTTTAGGCACTTGTCCCACCGCCGACGATGAGCGAGAAGCGAGCAGAGCGAGTAACTAGAAACGAGGGGGCGAGCAGTGAAAAGCGAGTGTTCGAACACGACGGGCAATTACTCGCTCCACTCGCTCGAGCCGGGCAGCGCTGACAGCGCTGAGCGAGTATCGCTGAGCTAGTTTTATAGCTCTTGTCGCTGCGACAAAAGATGTAAGAGCGAGTTCTCGCCGGCAGTGTGAACCGCCAGCGATCGACTATTAATATATATTATGTCTCTTTTACTCACACAGAATCTTATACCTTTTGTTCGTTTCTTGAGCGAGAAAATAGTCGATAGCCAATCGTTTCCTCGCCGGCGGTGAGACAACTGCCTTAATATGTATTTTATGTATGTAGATATTTATCTAAATAAGTATGTTTACCCGTTGCCTAGTATCCATAGTACAAGCTTTGCTTAGTTTGGGACTAGGTCAATTGGTGTCAAGTAACAGACGGACGGACGGATGGACGACTAAGTCATCCTATAAGGGTTCCGTTTTTTCCTTTCGAGGTACGGCACCCTAATTATAATAGACACATAAATTTAGGGTAAACAATAGGCGGTGGGTAGTTACATAATATCTCTAATTTCATCACAGATATAGATGTATTCATATGTGTGAATTTTATTAAGAAAAAGTAGTTTGTATTAATGTTGAGTTTTGTTTTTTTCAGTTTATTTTAATTCAGGTCCACATAAATCCTAAAGTGGCGCATATAGTATTGTTAATTTGTGTCTAGAATTTAAAACAAAAACACATTTCAAGTCGATGTCTTCCGCTTAAAAATGTTATGTCCAAATGTTTTGATTACGAAAGTCTTCCAGACCGAAGTCAGACTATCATTACAGGGCACAAAGGCCCTGGCGATGCGAAAAAAAAAGAATTCGCCCATTCAGGGTTCAAGTTTCATTCTAAAGCGACCAAATGGGACAATCTGACTTAGGCCGAGAGTTTGTGTCACTCGAATTATTATGATTTTGATAATTTATTTATTATTATTATTATAATACTTTTATTATTTTATTTTGAATTTTGCTTAGTTAAGTAATAAAATAAAGAAGTCAATAAGCATGCCATTCGCATATTGCTTAAATTGTAGGTATACTTTCTCATTGTAGTGTATTGTACTAACCTCTTGTGTCCGTTGATTCGATGCTGGCAGCATAGTTCCATTTTTGAATAATAATATGGAACGGACGCAAGGGTGTTAAACAGGAGTCTTGTATCCGAGCTACCAACGTAGGAACTTGAATTTGAAATACATACGAAAATATCCTAAAGAAGTGATTTTAATTGCTTAATAGCTTAATAGGGCAATAATAGAATAGTGGACCGTCCGTCCACTACAGTACTATGTGGTGGTCAATTAGGAGTCATTGTTAATTATCATCGGTCTCCTTGATATAAAAGTACCAGGGCGACCGAGCTCCGCTCGGGCTAAAACTTATACCAGAGATAAGACCAAGCTAGATTGATTTTTCAACCCGAAAACCAATACGTAGGTATTAAATTTAATTGAAATCGTTGTAGCCGATTCCGAGATTCTGATTATATTATTATATACATATACCATATACGCCTCTCAAACAGAGGGTCGTGGGTTCAAACCCCGGCTCGCACCTCTGAGTTTTTCCAAATTCATGTGCGGAATTACATTTGAAATTTACCACGAGCTTTGCGGTGAAGGAAAACATCGTGAGGAAACCTGAACAAACCTGCGAAGCAATTCAATGGTGCGTGTGAAGTTTGTGAAGCCCTCTTGTTCTGAGAGGAGGCCTGTGCTCAGCAGTGGGACGTATATAGGCTGGGATGATGATGATGATGATACATATACAAGAATTGATTTATTTAGATAGATTATACAGGGTTATTTTAAATTCAACGGTATTCTATCCTGAATTTCCTATCACATGTACAGATTTTTTTTTGTTTTATTAATATAATAATTAATAAAGAGTGAGATGATCAATACAAAAATATGATATAATTTTATTCAGCATAACAACTTTTAATATAATTCTACAGGCTATAATCAATCATTTGATATAATAAGCATTTGGTATAACTTTGAAATGTATATATTCACTTAATGTAATAATGGGTATCAAAATGGTATATTTTGATATTTTAAATATTCTGTATTTTATTTTGAAAATTTAGATAAACAATTTTTAGCGAACGATAATTTATTCGGCTTAAAATTGGTTTACAATGATTTTTTTGAAAATCTATACATGTTTCTTTCTAAAATGCTTTCCTTTATGCAGGAGGTATGGCAACATGCATGTGATGTAATATTCAAGTATGCCTTCTTTGTTTAATCATGTTTTTCATACCTTTCTAACTTATGTAAAGATAGTCTTAAAAAAGTTTTTCTATTCGATAACATGCATTGCCAAGCTTTAATTTATAAAATAAATAAAAATTTATCAGGCATTTTATACTCAATGCGTGTTTATAAAATTTTATTCCGTTGACGCCAAAAGACTAGTTTTCCGTATTACTTACTTAACATCATTTCATTTTATCCCACACTACCCTATTACGTTACTCCCCTACCCTACCCTACCCACCCTAACCCTACCCTACCCTACTATGTGTATGTAATTTAGTTTTTCTTGTTAGTTTTAGTGTTTTAGTCTTATTACTGTACGCTGGTGGCACTGATGGAAACAAAGAAATCTTTCTTTCTTTTCTTTCTATTTGACGCCATTGCGACAAGAGTCCGTCGTCTGATTATTATGTATTTATTCGACGTCGTCTCCTGTACTATAACATTATGATGAAGCCCGCTTCGAGACAAGCTTTTATTTTGCCATTTGGAGGTTTTTAAAATACTTGTTGATAATATTTGCGGGCCACCGTAACCTATGCGGTATATTGTAGAGTTAATGGTTCCTTTTTAACGTTCCGCAGCGCAAAATAAAATAAGTGAGTGAGCTGGCAACGCATCCGGCAATTTATGTTATGCGTGTCCATGGGCGGCGGTGATCGCGTTTCATCAGGCGACCCAAATTCGATTCAGATTGGCGATTCAATATTATTGTTTAAATAGCGAATCTACTGCGTGAAAAATGAAGTTGTGTTAAATACTTGCGGCCGTTCGTAAAATCCGCCAGATCACGAAATTCCTAGGCATATCGTGAAATGGCACCATTGCATGATATGCCTTAATGTTGGCCAGGCAGACGATGTGCCTGAGAAACAATACGGCAGATCGATTAGCGCAACGCATTCGTCGATATTCCTTGCTCTATACAAGGCACATCGTGATATGCCGAAAAAAAATTAAGTACGACGAGCGAAGCTGGGACTGGTTGGTATGAATTGTGACCACAACGCTCGAGCCGAGCGAGCGAAATGCCAGAACCGATATGGCGGCGTTTCAAGATATGCCTAGGAATTTCATGATCTGCCTAAACTGGCCAAATCATGAAATGGCAGCGTTTCATGATATGCCCAGGAATTTCATGATCTGCCTAAACGCCACTAGGCAAATCGTTAAACGGTGAGTTTTGAACGACATGGCGAATGTCCCTTAGCCAATTCATGAAATGGCGCCATTTCACGATATGCCTAGGAGTTTCGTGATCTGGCGAATTTAACTATCGGCCGCCGACATCTATAGATATATGAAACTACCGTGAGACTCACTCATATTAAATAGAATGACCCGGATAACTCACGTCTTAAATCGAGTTTAGCTCGACATGTTCCGGGCTAATCCGTAGCCCTTCGTCTTCGGAGCAACGCGACTCAGCGGCTGCTGCAACACGCGCACAAACATGTCGAGCTAAACTCGATTTAAGACGTGAGTTATCCGGGTCATTATATTTAATATCTATAGATATAATTTAATAATCTGTTTAAAAAAAATATATACCTCGTTGAGTTTTTTTGCCAGATTTATGGATTAAATTCAGGTTTTGTTCCGCGTATCTTGATTTTAGAGAAGCTCGATATTTCGGCGCAGTTGCATGCGCTGTGATCGCGAGACGACCGCTAAAAAGCTTCCAGCTTCGGTAAAATCAAGGTACCCTAGGTACTGCTTTTATAATTGAATAAACAGTCTTTGTAATTAAATCTATATAGTATTTGTAAACAATAAAATAGACAAATAGTTATTTGTGTCACAAGGGAGCAAAATGGTGTATTTACGGCGAGGGCGTACATTGAATCCAGCGTAATGAGGGATTCAAGCGTTAACGCCCAAGATGAAAATATTTTTGCTCCCGAGTGGCTCATACAACTTTTCACACCGAGCATTAAGAAACTTGAAAAAAAAACAAATTCTAAATATTATTAAAGAACAACCAGCATAGAAAATTTTGATTGATTTGATGTGTATTGTAATGTTCGCAAATTGTAACAATTTATCTGTAGGATTTGAACTAAACATGGCTTGATTATATAAAACAAAATAAAGGTAACTAAAAATGGCGTGGCTTTACAATTATCAATTTCAAAAAATTGCATTTGCAATAAAACACTTAGAAAAGCCTTGAACAGAAAAGTTGCACTTTGCTCCCTCTCGTCAGGGAGGAAAAGTTACTTTTCTGAAGGAGAGGTGTGAAAAATACTTTGATCTATTTAATTAATCAGTGGCAATGGGCGGGCCATATAGCACGGAGAGCGGATGGCCGTTGGGGCCGAAAAGTTCCCGAGTGGAGAACGCGGATCGGCAAGCGCAGCGTAGGACGTCCACCAACAAGATAGACGGATGGCCTGGTTAAAGTCGCGGGTTCACGGTGGATGCAGGCCGCTGCCAACCGAAGCAACTGGAGGTCTGTGGGGGAGGCCTATGTCCAACAGTGGACGTCCTACGGCTGAGATGATGATGATGATGATGATTTAATTTATAGTTTAATCGGTTTGCTGAACAGATAAATTATTTTGCGCTAGGTTCTAGGTTTTCACATCACTATGTCATCACATCATTATGGTCGGGTAAATGGCGCCTTTGTTTACACTTTTCATAAATCGAATTAAAATACAATATAAATAAACTATTTTTTTATATTCTTTTAGAAATCTCTAGAAGTCGCAGGCAATGGATAGCTGTGTATGTAACCCATGTTCCTTACACCACGACGGTCCAGGTAAACACCAATTCCCAATCGGGTCACATAAATCGCCCACTAATGGGAAGTTAGTCCCACAAATCACTTAAGACCCGCGAGACGCGTATAAATAAAACTCCGGTAAACCTGTATGATTTGTCGGTCGAGACCTCGATGTACAGGGTGTTGCTTTTTTGTAGTAATGAATGTACCATCAGCCAAATAAGTGGTCTATCAATTTTTAAACAAGTTCCTATCAAATTAATATGTCGCTAAAGTGGAACTTTCAAGTTGACAGACAAGTGTTTTGGCATTATTGTTTAATGACATGCAAACGATTATCAACTTTAGGGTGGTAGACCACATATTTGACTGATGGTACCTACTTGAGGTACAAAAATACGCTACTACTGTCTTTACCTCGTGATAGAGTTGAAGTTGGTATTGGATATGTGGATTAGTAGATTGTATAGCAATGCCAGCAGGGACGAAAAGGTTAATGCGAATAAATGTATTATTTGGTGTTTTTTTTGTGGCAATATTTTTTTCTTTCTTTCAAAGACCAACTTAAGATCGAATATCTGTCATTTTGTATGACAATTCAAAGGGCTTTTTCACAAAATGGGTCCCAAATTAACGGATCGTGGCCGTACCTATTCGAACCACTCAGAAATATGTCACGGCCCTATTACGTCAAAATAAGAGCATGTGGTACATATTTTTGAAGCGTTGGGTACGTTAAGACTCTAATGTTTAACAAACTCTTTATGGCACAAAATAAATAAACAAACACAATTAACGTATTGATATATGCACAATGGCGACCTTATGATTTCTACCAGTCATCCTTTGAGTGGATGGGAACAACATTCAATTACTTTTTGCGTAGGTACATAAGGCGTAAATTGATTGATTTAGACGTTATTTCGCAAATATTAATGAACAACAAACAAATGTAATAGGAATCAATTTCCGGTTTTTAAAAGTGCTCGCCAAAAAGGTAAAATTAACAAAAGACCATACAAAACAGCATTACTTGCTAAAAGCGTATTCGGCATGGCATCAAAGATCTTTAATAAACTTCCGAAGAATATATTGATGACTGAAGATATTCACGATTTTAAGAAACAACTTTTTAACTTTTTGGCGGGTAAGGCCTACTATTCAATGGAGGAGTATATGCGTGATAGTTCTGCAACTTTTTAGACTTTATTTAGTTTACTGCATGACTGAATGTGCCTACCTACAAGACATTTATATTTGTATGCCCTCGGGCGCAGCATAGTGATACAAATCTATGATCAGTGTACCAATTATTTTAACCTATGTTTGACAAATAAATTATTTGTATTTGTATTTGTAACCCTCATTCGTTGCTTGATTACACTGCTTCATTTCATTATTAATTACATTGCTTCTTTGCTAAACCCGCGCGCTATGTACCTAGTGCAACTTATATAGATATTTCTAGCTTTTGCCAGCGACTCCATCTCCGAATAATTCGTTCATCGGTCCGCGAGATCTATACAATTTTCCCGGATAAACTATCTCCATACTAAATTTCTTTACGATTAGTTGAGTAATTTAAGCATCCTTACTTTCACATTTACAATGTAAGAAATATCTTTAAACTCAATCCACTTTAGTTTTTAAAACCAAATATTTGTACGCTCGCTGAATAGAATTCCATTAGTGATAATTATAATAAGACCAATGTATTTTACTGTATTCTTATAAAATTAATTAGAATTAATATTTAATAAGTTAAATTTATTCAATTTAATAAGCGTGATTACAAAAACACAATTGCATAACCACAAGCACCCTGTACACATTCAGTTAAGTCCCCAATTGACTCCCTTCGTCTTACAAAACAATATATTAATATTTATATTTAAAGGAGGGTGCTTACATTATCTCTTATAGAAAACCCCTCCCCTCCCAAAGAAAAACCACCCTTATTACCAACCCTTAACGTTTGAAAGCCACATTTTAGTAAAGTCGATTTTGTCCCGGCTGTTCTTTGAATTATTTAGTTTAAAAAATATGGTTTCTTTAGAGAATTGAATAATAATATTTTATGATAAGTCAAGGAAGGATTATTTAAATAAACAATGTCATTCCTACAAATAGGTTTATAGTATTTTATGCAACAGTTGTTAGAGGGGTCATTAAAAGGCGAGCGATGTGGATTGCATTTACCGAGTTTTAAAGGTGAGGAAAGCTGCACAACCTGGGAGGCAATTCAATGGTGTGTGAGAAGCCCATTGTGAGAGAGACCTGTGCCCAGCAGTGGGACGTATCTGTATAAGTTTATAGTTGTAATACAGGAGTAATTGAATTACTTATTGATAATTAATTTATCATCAACATCATCTCAACATACTCGGTTGCCAGAGAAGATATACTCAGCGCTCGCTGGTCTTAGATGGTCAATATGTATTTAAGTATGTATATATTTATCTATTTAAGTATTTTTATCCGTTGCCTAGTATCCATAGTATAAGCTTTGCTTAGTTTAGGCCTTTTTTTTATTCGACTGGATGGCAAACAATCAAGTAGGTCTCCTGATGGTAAGAGATCACCACCGCCCATAAACATCTGCAACACCAGGGGTATTGCATTGCAGATGCGTTGCCAACTAAGAGGCCTAAGATGGGATACCTCAAGTGCCAGTAATTTCACGGCAGGATTAGCGAGCAAGATGGTGGTAGCAATCCGGGTCTAGGTCAATTGGTTTCAAGTGTCCTATGAAATTTTATATTTTGTTGTTTGAAAAATAACTAATAGAAATTGCTTACTGCAAGGTATTGCATTCGAAGACTTATTTAATTCTCGCATTTCTCACGTCTAGGTTATCGAAGGAAAACATTTACACCACATCACTAGTATGTACTAATGCCACCCCCCATTAAAAGGGGTAGTGTCCAGCCCAGACGCTTCATTACAACCGCCGTGGAAATAAATAAAAACCACACTTTGTCACAGTTTAGGCCTTTTTAATACATCAAGAGACAAAGGGGTTTCAAACAATAAGGGCTGAGAGGGGTGGCTCGCTTACGAACCCTACTAGGGAATCACGTAAACAAATAAAAAAAATATTGGAAAAAAACAACACGCTGTATGTATCAACATAAGTATTCAACTTGTTGGAAATATTTTTTGAATTAAAAAATCTAGTCATAGGAAGTTGATTTAATTTGTCGTTTATACCTGCTAAGCTGCTAAGCTGGCAACGTTGCATTTTTATTAGTTTTTCTCGATTATTCCCTAAAACAGCAGCGACAGCAGTATAAGTATTATTATCTTTTACACTGAGCCACGTCACTTCTCCCTTTGTCTATGGTTTTAATTTCTTAATTTTTTTTATTTTTTTTTTATTTTATTTTTTTTCTCCGTCTGACTAGGGCAAAGGAACTGGCTCATGCATATATGTTTATTTAACGTTTGGGCTCCACAGAAAACCAGCGTTACTGCACATAATGTGCGGCAACACATGCTGAGTGGAGACCCTTTTGGTATCCTGCCGTGTCACCTAGTAACATAGTTTTAGTGCTAGTTCTAGTCTTAGTTTTAGGTGGTACATTTTTGGAGCCAAAATAAACTTTTCTTTCTTTCTTTCTTTCTTTCTTTCTAAAAATTGAATGTAAATTAATAAGTTAATGTGTCTACTCCAATTATTCGTGATAGACTTTTATTTTCTTAAAAACCGTTAATAAACATTTGTTCATTTTTAAAGTATATAAAAGTCTATCACGAATAATTATTGGAGTAGACACATTAACTTATAATAATATTATTATATTAAGAAGAGTTCTATCAGACCACATTTTTAATTTTCATTAAATTTTTATGGAATAATCGAGAAAAACCAACAACAATGCAACGTTGCCAGCTCAGCAGGTATAAACGCTCTTAAATTTAATTTGTTAAAATAATTTAATTTGGTTTAAATTGTAAACGAAAAATGTATGGGCAGTTGGCAGTTGAGTATTGCTCAAAAAGTTGTCCCGTCATGAAATTGACAAGAAATAAGCTTTGTCAAGAAATTATTAACCCTAAGGACGAGATCATAAAACATAAACTGCATAAAACATCCACAATTTCTTGACGTCAGGAAAACGTATGTATGTATGTATGTAAACTCTTTATTGTACAAAAGAAAATTAACAAAATACAACTGACAAACTTTAAGATACTTGTACAAAGGCGGACTTATCCCTTTAAGGGATCTCTACCAGTCAACCTTTGAGTGGATGAGAGGAGAGGAGCAATACGTAGGGTGAATTTAAGAGTTAAAGTAATGGAAGCTACTATACAGCGACACGAAAACCTATAAAACGTCACGAAATCTTGTGAGGAAATAATCGTAATTTTGTAACTACATCAAAACTTTCTATTGGATCCAACGACAAAGATTAACTGACTTTTTATCACTTTCACCACAAGGTTTTATATATATTTAAAAACAATATTGCTTTTTTTTTTTAATAATTGGCCAACTGAAATATCGAAAAATGCACAACTTTTTGAGAAATAGTTACGTTGCAGTTGGAATGCAATCCGTCTGTTTCCCTCGATGCAGGAAAATTGCATAGTTCCCGCGGGATAGCGATAAACGAATTCTACGCGGACGGAGTCGCGGGCAACAGCTAGTGTTTTAATAAACGCCTCTCTGTCTCTCAATACACACTAATAATAATAATAGTGTGTGCTAGTTCTAGTCTTAGTTTTAGGTGGTACATTTTGGAGCCAAAATAAACTTTTCTTTCTTTCTTTCTTTTTCTTTCAATACTACTTTTTAGACAAAAATCGGACCCCTTTCTTGCCAGTAACACACAAACATACATATATATATTTCACTGGCACATTCGTCCCGCGGTTCGGAAACGTCGCGATGCTTCCCAAGGGTGCTGCGGCGTTACTATCGTTTCGAGTTGTAAAGTGAAAACTTAGTGAGTTTTTAAGGTTCCGTAACCGAAAAAGAAAACGGTAACCCTAATAGGATCACTGTGTTTCTGACCGTCCGTCCGTCACAGCCAATTCGCTCTGAAACTTTTGGATCGATTGGATTAAAATTTGGTTTTTTTAATTTTTGGTAAATCGCTCATCCAAAGACAGAGGAGTACCATAAATAAATAAATGTCTAGCGTGAAAGCCAAATTTCTTTAAATTAGAAAAAATGCAATCCATATTAATTTTATGTCAGGTCAAATGAAAGGGCTTGTTGTGAGGATTTCAAAGTCTTTAAACAATTTAAGGGCAGCTAGGTGAAAATTTACCTTTCACCCCCTTATCTCCTGGACCTAAAATTTTGAAAAAGTAAAATAGTTCTTTGTCTGTATATTACAGGAAAACCAATACACAGGAATGCGTGGTTAAAATATGGGGGGCATGCGTTTAAGTGTTTCTCATCTCGAACTCACTTCCCTCTACAAACCAATCGAGAACCAAGAGCACCACACACGGCAACAGATTGATAAAAATTACTCCCAAAACATTTAAGTCTCACAAAATATAGTATGACAGAGTCCACTGGGAGCTATATGTCTGCCGGATCGAAGTATTATATGTTGGCCATAAAACATAGTTTGTGGTCTGGTAAGTTGGTAAGATTGGGTTTTGGGCGTCGGAGAAACAAGTTATAAGTATATGTATATGATTTATTCGTGAAGTTCACGTAACATCGATATCATACGATTTTCGGACCGTAATAGATGCTTAAATACCTACGTACAGTCACCAGCATTAATATCTGCCACAGCGGAGCAAAAATATCTGACACGTCCGGCCGGAAGGCCCTAGAAATAGAGTCGTATCAGATATTTATGCACGCTTGTTGTATCAGATATTGGTGCTGGTGACTGTACATATTGGGACCGTGCACCATGACAGCGCCACATAGGATGGCAACAATGTGCATTAAGCTGCATTTCCACCGATAATGTACGAGGTGTGTTGCGAGGAATGTGTTTTTCATTAACCAATAGAAACACTTCATTTTCCTCGACTCGCACAGCATATCTCTGGTGGAGGCAAGGTAAAGGAAGCGTTTCTATTGGCTAATGAAAAACATTCTCGCAACACATCCTCGCACATTATTGGTGGAAACGCTGCTTTTTTGGACATACTTGAGTCACAACTGTCAAGCGCGATGTTAGTAAACATCGTAATAATTTCAATGAAATATTATCCTGATATTATAATAAACTCCCGTTTAATTTAAGGTTTGAATTAACGGTCAAATTCTAACACACGTTTCTCGGTATTTCGAACACACATGGACTAAAAATACCTACATATACATTTTATTAGCGGTATTTATTATGTTTTCATTTTAGAAGTTAACACAATTTGAAATAGTTTCGTGATTTCATTTAAAAAAGTGTGCAAATTGAACTGAACTGAAAACCTCAGATCCACTGTCTTGTTATTTTTTGTCAGTTTAATGCAAATACTTATAAATACCTTATTTCACTTCTCATGACCACCCATTACCGAACAGAGTGCTTAAATAGAAACAGAGTACAGTTGAGTTCATAAACTTGTGAGCAAAAATTTGATCAAAAATATCTGAACACGCTTCTACGCCTTTAACAATAGAGTCGTGTTCAGATATTTTTGATCAAATTTTTGCTCACAAGTTTATGAACTCAACTGTACTCTACCGTACAAGAAAAATGTGCAGAAATTAACACACTTACCGCCTCATGCAAATTCCCTTCATGCATACTCCCATCAGAGAAATCTGCAAAATTAGAATCCTCAATTATTCGTATGTTTGTAAAAGTTCAGTCACCATCACCAATAATTGACACAAAAAGCGTGCGTAATTATCTGGGCACGTATCTGAATATCGAAAATTGTAATATCGATAGTTAAAATAACTAACCTAACCTACTTTCGATATTTTGAAGGTCGACTTTTTAACATTAAATATATTAAATGATTTTCGATTTTCAGATACGTCCCAAAAAAATCTAATAGATAGATAGATAGATATAATTTTATTCTTCAAAACAAGGACATGGCTTAGTTTAATACGATTCTATTTCTAGGGCCGGTAGGTCGTGTCAGATATTTTCGGTCGCCGTGTGGCACAAACTGGACTTTTGTATAAAACCGAATGTATCTAGCAGAAATTACGTTACTTAATTACGTTAATTAGGTTGCGTGGAAGTCGCTCTTAAGCGATAAGGCCGCATATTGTTTGCCTTGTAGTTTTCTTTCTGTGTACCTGTTTTCTGTATCGCTTACTATTTTTGGTGTACAATAAAGTAATTGTATTGTATTACGCTCGTCTGGCTTCACCCTTAACAATGTTTGTCATCCGACTTTTCCCGATAGAAATTAATTTCATTAGGTATTACATTATGTAATTTCTTTTATATTTTTTTAATGTTTAATGTTTGTTGTGTGTGTTGTTATGGTCTTAATTAAGTAGGTACAGCAGCCGAATGAAAAGGTAGTCCAGTTTTTAAATAAATTCGTTTTCACTTTGCAAGCACAATATGTTACCTTTTTGAATGACATGACGGAATATGTCATACTCGGTCGATAAAGCAGTTATACTGAGCAAGCAAAAAAGACCTTAAGGTGGTACCTTTTCATTCCGCGACTCTACGTTTCAATTACCTGCGCTGTAAAGATCGGAGAGTCCGCTTAGCAATTTAGATTTTGATTCGTCCCAATCTTGCCTGGAAGAAGTATAATAAGTAAGTACAGACACTCTAACCAATATCTGACACACCAAAGCGTGCATAAATATCTGATACGACTCTATTTCTAGGGCCGGCATTTTTGCACGCTCCGCTGTGGCAGATATTAATGCTGGTGTACAATAATGTTAGAAAGTCAGGAGATAAGCAGTAGGATCGGGTGTGTGTTGATTTATTTGACAACAATTTCGCTAATTTTTACTTCGCATGGTATATAAATGCATAAACCAACTGCATAATTTCTGAGAACATTAATGCAAAAAATAATATACTTTCTGAGAACTGAATATAACGCAGTATACAATAGTCATACACACATAAAAAGAAGCCTTGGTATACCATCATTCATTAACCTCTTAACCGCCACACAATAAACGAAATAACGTAGTCACCAGCATTAATATCTGCCACAGCGGAGCGTGCAAAAATATCTGACACGTCCTTCCGGCCCTAGAAATAGAGTCGTGTCAGATATTTATGCACGCTTGTTGCCAGATATTGGTGCTGGTGACTGTACTCTGTACGCCACAGAAAAACCAGCGACAAATCAACTAATTTTTAATTCCATTGCAAAATGATTACTTTTGATTTGAATGTTGGTCATATATAGATGACCGTGTGGCGTGTAAGGCATTCCATTGGCTGTGAAGAGGTTATCCCTAGAAATTCGATGTTTTGGCTAAGTAGTAATAATGCCTTTATTGTAATGTTCAAAACTATTCTAACCTAACCTAACCTACTTTTCTGTTAGCAGTTCGTTTCTGTGGGGGACGCAGTCTAACCTCATCTACTTCCCTGATAGCAGTTCGTTTCTGTGGAAAACGCAGGTCTAACCTAATCTAACCTACTTTTCTGGTAGCAGTTGGTTTCTGTGGTGGGTTTGTGCGAAATGTCATTTTGAACAAACATTTTTTTGGAATACAATATTAGCCAAAAGGAAACGTTTGCTTAATAAACGTTTGTCGTAGTAAAATTTGACAAAGTAAAATTATGCCAAATGAGAATTTGACCAAATTAATAAATAATTTGGGAAATGAAACTACTGCGATAAGTTTTTTGGGAAGTGAAATTTGGCGAAAAATATTTTGCCGAAACGGCAGTACACCCAGTTAGTTCTTCATGTACAGGCCGATTCGCAAGAGCTGGCATGAATGGATTGAATGAGTGAATGAAAATATCTGTGTGTTTCCTATTTGAATACACTTCACTCAAATGAGAAAATGTCATGCAACATGCATGCATGTCTAAGTGACATGACTTTCGTTCAATTCATTCGTGTCAGCTGCTGTGTGTGTAATCGCGCGTTCACTTCGCTCTCTCTCTCTCTCGCGGCAGTACCAGTACCTTTCGACGTTCCCCTTCCCGTTTAGATGGTACTGGCTCCTCCTGTCCCTCTTGTCACCTGCCTCCGGCTGCAAAGTCCTGGCCAGGATCTCATAGGTCTTCGTCAGATCTCTGCACTTCTTGGGGGGGCAGGGCCGGAGGATAAAGTACATGGCCACGATCAGGGTGATGAGGAGAATCGCGCCGATGCAGACGAGACGGTTGCGCTGGGCTTTGTTTAATTTCTTCAACCTAAAACATACAGTGGTAGAGTAGATTACATTTATTATTATAAACAAATGAATCTTCTTCTTCTTAGTCGTTCACTCTTGACAGAGTGGTCGTGGTCATGCTTTGGTCGATCGATTCCTGTGCCACTGCTGCTCTCGCGACGCGTCGCCAAGTAGCCCGATGTCTGGCAGAGTGGGAGCAATCGTTTATATTAGAGTGCGTCACAGATGAATGAATGGATGAATGAATGAATTAATTAATAATAAATTAATTATAGATGGATGGATGGATGAATGAAAAAATGAATGATTGAGGAATAAATGAACGAATCATTGAGGAATGGATTAGTGAGTGAATGGATGAATGAAGGAATGAGTAAGTGTTTGAATGAATGGAGTGACATTTGAAGAAGAGAGTGATTGGTTAAATAAGACTTTACACTCACGCGCAGGTCATGCACGAACATGTGTCGTCTTTGCTAATCGACGTTTTACTTGCCCCGCTGCCTCGCTGCAAGAAAATGTGGATTTTACTGTCAAAGCGGTAGTACTACTGTCAAACTGTAATAAGGAAAAAACGATGCAAACACTAAATATTTACCATAATGAAAGGAACGCTCTCGTTGTTGTATATACCGAACTATGAGGGTAGATTTAATACCATTACATTGTAAGCTAGACAAATAAACCAGTTGTGACGTTGACCTAGCGTTCCCTTTATATTGATGAATATAAAGGTAACTTACCCACATGCATTTAATTTTGCTGCTTGTCTTACTATCTGTCTGTAATTGAGGAGATGCATTTTCTGTTGGAGCTGGCGCTGGGGCTGCTGGAAACTGGAAATAAACGAAACAAACGAATAAAAAAGAACTGAAAAGGTGGCTTCAGGCTGGTTAATGGTCGCCAAACCGCACGTTTGTGTAAGGTCTTAGGGCCTACGCTAGCTGCCGCGGTTTGCATGGATCGGATAGACGCCTGTTGAACAATAGTATGAGCAGCGGTTGTACCTTGTTTTGCCTAACAACTTTTCGTCTATTTTCAGTTTGCCTAATTTGAGATAAACTAATATTACTTAACCTAAAGGCTTATTTTACCTAATTTTTATTTCAGTTTTGTAGACAATTTATTCTTCATAATTTTATTTCACCAAATTTTAAATGACCTAATTTTCTTTGTGTATAAACTTATTTCGTCAACTGTTTGACTGACATAATTATTTTTCGTCGTTCGGTTCTGGCGCTTCGCCGGCCGCTGCCGCGGCAAGCTCGCTTCGCTCGCTCGGCTCGCGTGCTGTTGTGGTCACAGTTCTAACCAAACCTAACCTACTTTACTGGTCGCAGTTCCAATCTTAGTAAAAATTTTATTCGGCTAAGTAATTATTAGTTAAAATAAGTAACGACAAAGTGAGTTTTAAATAAAATAATATTAGACAAAACATGAGTTGTGATAATGATCATTTAGGAAAAATGTAAATTCGACAACATAATAATTATACAAATAATAAAATTATACAAATTGACTTCAGACATATAATTTTCTTTGACAAACTGAAATTAGGCAAAACAAATATTTATACCCGTATTCTCAAAAGACCCGTTTCTCATAGCGTCCGTATATCATAATACCCATTTCTCGTAGCATCCGTATGCCATAAGATCCGTTTCTCATTTTCCGTATTGTAAAGAGGTTTTCTCAAATACATATTTACATACCTACGGGTGTTTTGGGAAACGGATATCAAGACAAACGTATCTTTTGGGAGAAGCACATTTTGGGAAACACATATCGGGCAACGGATTATTTAGGAACAGGTAGTGACGGGAATGGATGTTTTGGGAAACGGGCAGAACGTTCCGGAACCGTGATGGCTAATAATATTATATGGTATAGAGGTTATAATAAGTATCATTGCTTACAATGGTTGATCTGATCTTGCTAAAGGATTGAGGCGGTTGGCTTTGTATCACTTTGTAGTTCCGATCAGTGCAGGTGGCGCTAGTGTCGTCTGATTTCTGAAAAAATGCATCCGAGCAGTTTGTAAGATAAACTTAAACAAGGTGTCTTCAAATTCTTCCTGAGTAGGTATTTAGGGCATCGGTTAAGTGGTTAAGAAATGTTTCCATATGTACAACACAGTCAAGTGGAAAGACATCGACACGGCCAAAGTTACAAAAATATGTATATTGTATACTCGACTTTATACACTTAACATTAAGTTCGTGTATACAATATTTTTACCCGACTGCCCGAAGGAGGGTTATGTTTTTCGAGCGTATGTATGTATGTATGTCCATTTCTTTGGTCCTCGCTACAGCCTAAACGGCTGGACGGATTGTAACATATGAGGTATCATTGGATTCGTCATAACTGTCGGAGTGACATAGGGTATATAGTATTTCAATATGGCGTCTGCGAAAAAAAAATATGGCGAAGGAATTTAAAAAAATATTTTGTATTGTAACAATATGGGAATCAAATGAAAGTTAATAATTAGCCCATTCTAAATATATATATGGGTACTTTTAATCTATTTTTTTCACAGAAATATCAAAAAAGTATAAAATAAAAAACATTAAATTTAAAAAATCAAAAAACCCGACTGCCTTAAAAACTAAAAGGAAGAAAATAAGTCTAGTGGTCTAGAACTCTGTCAAGAAGCTCATTTAAGGTTCAACAGTCGGGACCCATTCAAATGGTAACCAGCTCAAAAATTCTTGGTCTAAATTATGCAAGCATTTAAAGTGACATTAAAAAAAATTAAAGGTATTAAAAGAAAATAAAAAAACCGCGGAGCAAATTTTTTTTATATTTGAATTTTGAACAGATGTCCATTAGTCGTATTGAGCGTATCTACGTTTTTAAAAAGTAATTTGTTATTTTGAACAGAATGTCGTTTTTTATTCCTCGCATTCAAAGCGAAAAGTAGAGTGCGAGAGCTCTGCTCGGGTGGCTAAACAACTCGTGTCATTAGGGCTTGTTTTAGTCCCTCGTTGAACAATCTACTATTTTTTATACAGGAAAATACCTAATTGTGATATTTAATTTTATTGATGTCGACTTACTTCGTCCGCTACAGCTTTAGATCTTGTGTATCTCTTAGTCTTCCTCTCGTGTTTGCTTTTTATGAGGTTGACCTTTTCTGGATTATTTCTGAAATGGAAACTGCCATATCATAAGTATATTAGTGCCTTGACGACTGAGCTCCATGCGGCGTATTTTGGGGAGGCTCACTTATTTTTCAATAATTTTCATAGCATAAGTCTGCATTTCCACCAGAGATGAGCGAGGATGATGTTGCGAGTTCATTTTTCATGAATCAATAGATCCGAAGGGCGTGTTAAAAAAAGTGTACCCTTTCTTTTTTTTGAATCAAGAGCACAATTGATTCCGATCGTTTAAAAAAATGTCCCCATTTTTTTTTATACAAAATTTTACGAGTCCGTTTTGTCATGCCCATACTGAGTGTATGAAAAAAACGTCGCAAAACTGACATTTTCTCTGACAATCGATTCTGAGTAGGAAAAACCATGTTTTTTACAAAATTTCTAAAAAAAAGAACGGGTACACTTTTTTTTTAAACGCCCAGAAATGTTTTATTTACCTATCCCCTCTCCGCCGAGCTGTTTCTACTGAGCCGCGCTGAGCGAGGATAGGTACCTAAATGAAGCGTCTCTATTGGTTCATGATAAACACATTCCTCGCAACGCATCCTCGCACATTCACTAATGGAAACGCAACCTTAGGGATATCAACCAGTGAACTTTTGAGTGCATGAGAGGAGTACGCGGGACAGACAATAGTACATTGTGTATTAAGGGGCGTAAGAAGGGGATTACTAACGAGAGTCTATTAGGAGCTCGACGCCGGAGGCGGAGGGCTTTTAATGACCCGAGTTTGTAATCCCCTTACGGCCCGTGATACACACAATGATTTTCTTCATATTGCGAGGAAAAAATGCAAAAAAATATTTTATTTTGTGTCCAACATTTCATAGCTCTGCAAAAGCAAGACGCTAAGAAAACAACTGAATAAAATATGGCTACCGCTAATACAGGGGACTACTACAAGATTCGAAAATCGAAGTTCGTATCGTACCGTCCCTCTCACTCTCGTATTAAATAATATTAGCGTCAAGAAAACGATAGGAACTTCGATTTTCGAATTTCGTGGTAGCCCCCCCTGATTGACACTTTTTTCGAGCCGTCAACCATAGATAATACTAAGAACCGTGTTTACTTTAGAATTCGAATGGTCTTACGGCCAGATTATTCCAACATGCTAAAAAATATTTACTAAATTTATTGCAAAAAAATTTGATATAAATTTAAAATATAAAAATAACAAAGTTTCATGAAGCGTGGCGAATTTTCGTGGTGTAAAATTAGGTTATAGCTAAGTTTTAAAAATTTAAATAAAACGTTGGCTGACTTGAAACCTCTTTAGTCTGAAATGACGTACCTACTAACTTTTTAAAACTAGTCATAACTCCCTGGGGAGGAAAACTATACGTAAATCCATAATTCCCGCGGGAACAATTGAGGCCATTGTCATTTAGTATACATATGGAATAACGTCATTGACGAGCAGTGGATGAGATAGCTGTATAATCAGAAAATTAATTTCACTTTGACTAACATAGGGAGCAAAGTACAATTTATGTTGTCAATAAATAAATGAATTTTATTGCATGGAATAACGTCATTGACGAGCAAGTGTGATGGAATATTATTTGTGTCACAAGGGAGCAAAATGGTGTGTTTACGGCGAGGGCGTACATTGAATCCAGATGTAGCAAAGGATTCTAAAATAGAATCCTGAGCGTAGCGAGGGATTCTAAAGTAGAATCCTGAGCGTAATGAGGGATTCAAGTGTTAACGCCCAAGATGAAAATAATTTTGCTCCCGAGTGGCTCATACAACTTTTCACACCGAGCATTAAGAAACTTGAAAAAAAAAACCTAATTATTATTAAAGAACAACCAGCATAGAAAATGGCGTGGCTTTACAATTATCAACTTCAAAAAATGGCATTTGCAATAAAACACTTAGAAAAAGCCTTGAACAGAAAAGTTGCACTTTGCTCCCTCTCGTCAGGGAGGAAAAGTTACTTTTCTGAAGGAGAGGTGTGAAAAGGGTATTTGCACACCGCGTTTCTTAAACGCACCGTCGACGCGCGTTTGTTTCGATACAAACGCGATACGCACGCAAGGTTGGCTACTCTGTGGGAAAAAACGCGTTGCCAACGCGCGCTCCTAAAACGAGCTTCGGCGGCAAAGTTACTTATGTTCGTTAGTAAAGTAATGTAATATTGTAATATTGTATTGTACTGTGTTGTGTGTAGTATTGTATTTTTTTCCGAGTACTGCCTTTTCGCAACGTAACGTTTGGCAACCTGTTTCATTTTGCAACTTTTCATTTCGCAAACTCTAACCCCCTTATTCATAAAACTTAACAAGCCTATGTTAACTAACAAATGCTTTGTCCCTTTCTAACAAATACAAATGTCGAAGTGACAGATAAGGACAAACGAATTTTAGCGGCATTTTAACTAAAATAGGTTTGATTGTCGTTTATGAATAAGGGGGTAAAACTGTAAATATTTCAGGTTTTATTTCAGGGCCATCGTGTAGAACCCTTTAGGTTAGGTTAGGTTAGTTTTATTAATATCCTGAAATACTTACAGCTTCAGAAATATTAAACAGTTCGGAAATTAAAAGTTGCGAAATGAAACAGGTTGCCAAACGTTATTCGCCGAAACATTAGTAAACCAATTTTTTCTCTGTGTATCTGTTTTCTGTATCGCTTACTATGTCTGGTGTACAATAAAGAGTCTTTGTATTGTATTGTATTGTAAAGTTCATACGCGTTTTCAGAGCGGTGCATCATCTCTTTGAAAACCTTGATGACCGGGGACTGCGTTTCCTGATCAGTCTTCTTGCTTCTACTGGAAATAAGAACAACGATCAAATGACATGACATCATCATCATCCCAGCCTATACACGTCCCACTGCAGGACACAGGCCTCCCCTCAGAATGAGAGGGCTTGGGCCGTAGTTCCCACGCGGGCCCAGTGCGGATTGGGAACTTCACACACACCATTGCTTCGCAGGTTTGGGCAGGTTTCCTCACGATGTTTTCCTTCACCGTAAAGCTCGTGGTAAATTTCAAATGTAATTCCGCACATGAATTTCGAAAAACTCAGAGGTGCGAGCCGGGGTTTGAACCCACGATCCTCTGCTTGAGAGGCCATAGGTAAAACCACTCTGCCACCACGGCTTCCATGACATGTTTTCATGTAAAAAAAACTGCATCGAAATCGGCCCATCTGTTGGAGAGCTACGATCCCATAGACAATCAGATTTTTTTTTATTCGACTGGATTGCAAACGAGCAAGTGGATCTCCTGATGGCAAGAGATCACCACCGCCCATAAACATCTGCAACACCAGGGGTATTGCAGATGCGTTGCCAACCTAGAGGCTTAAGATGGGATATCTCCACGCCGAAACACAACAGTGCAAGCACTGCTGCTTCACGGCAGGATTAGCGAGCAAGATGGTGGTAGCAATCCGGGCGGACCTTGCACAAGGTCCTACCACCTGCAAAAATATTGCATCTTAATATAACCCTCCTCTTTTTGCGAAGGGGGTTAGAAATTCAAATATTCTCAGTTTCCATTCAAGTTTAGCTCCAGCAGTTTGAGGTTTACGTCGCCTGACAGACAATCGTCCAGCAAAGCTACGTGGTCTTTTATAAATACAGAAGATCATAAAAATCTTTTAATTATTTCTAAGCTACATTACCCCTGATTATCGTACGCTACAATTTGATCCCGACAAACTTTTAATTTACCGTAGTAAATAGACGAAGTTGCGAACAGTAGTTAATGGGTACTATTAGATCTCAGAGCATCAAAAAATATTACAAAAACGTATTGGTCACTTTAAAAACTTGGCTTATAAAATACATAACGCAACCATTCCTAAATTCACTTTTTTCAAGTTATAATACATTAAATCGGTAATTCGTTTAGTGATACTTACAATTTCTTAGTCAATCCCATATTATTATAAATGACAATTATAAAAATTCTTCTCTACGTGATTGTGTTGTGACACTGACGTTTCTACCAAAACGTAATCGTAATAAACATACCAGAGACTAAATAAGTACGTTTTTGTTTAATTCAAAGAGGTTAAACTGGAGGGATGGTTAAAGAAGTTGAGGCTGCAAGCAGAGGCGTCTTTATCTATAGTGCAGGGTGTGCGTTGCACACGGGCGCAGCGGTGTTAAGGGCGCCGGGCGCGGCACTTTGTACCCATAGAGTAACTTATATATTGGGAGATTTGTACAGTCACCAGCATTAATATCTGCCACAGCGGAGCGTGCAAAAATATCTGACACGTCCTTCCGGCCCTAGAAATAGAGTCGTATCAGATATTTGCACGCTTGTTGTGTCAGATATTGGTGCTGGTGACTGTACTTACCTATTCCATTTTGACTGCGCGCTTCCTAGATGGCGCTAAAGTAATAATTGCACACGGGCGCTACATGGGCTAAAGACGCCGCTGGCTGCAAGCTACTGGAGCAAAATTAAAGGTCGCCCGGGCCTCATAAATTCATAGTTCGCCATTGAAGATACGAACTTCGATTTTCGAATTTCGCAGTAGCCCTACTTATTGTCACACACTTGGAATCACGAACATTTTCACCACTTCTTTCTGCCACATGGTATAAGACGAGGATAGAAAGAGATGATGGATGCATTGGCAAATATGGCCTCGGGAAGATGAAGATTTGGCGGGCCCTGTAGGACTGACGACATCGTTAGAGCTGCAGGACTCGAAGTTCGTGTCGTGCGGTCCCTCTCGCTCTCGTATTAAACAGTATAAGTGTCAGAGGGACCGCACGACACGATCTTCGAGTTTCGAGTTTCGTAGTAGCCCTACAGCAACCAGTGGATGCAAGTGGCGAGTTGTCGTTCATAGTGCTCGTTTGCCATCCAGTCGAATTTTAAAAAATCTAATTTCGCGGATACTTAACTACATGTTCGCTCGTAATTGTTTGACGCCATTTTGAAACAGCTGCCCGTTCGGTCCGATTATCGGTGCGACCGTGAGAACGGAATTCGTATCGATTTTTCTTGATCAATTGAAAGTTGATCAACTAAAATCACCTCGTGAGAACCCCGCATAAGGGAGAACCATTGTTCAACAGAGGATATTTTCCGGCTGATGATGTACTCCTGTACCTTCGTACCTGAAGCTACCTGGAGTTTCATATAAAGAAAGTATGATCCTAAATATTAACCGTTCAATAATAATTTATGTTTGCCCATAAAACATTTACGAAGCGAACGCATAACTCTCTTTTTAGGTTTCAAGTCGCTCAAATAAAGTGCCAGTAAAATATGTGCAATAAAAAAGGGGCGAGAGCAATATATTTTGCTTTTGGTTCCGTATATTTCATTTGCACTTATATTTTAAATGAAAAAGTTTGTGTGAGTGTGTGTTTCCTGCTCTACATACTGAAACGTACTTACCATAATTGTTTAAT
>NC_133498.1:9272945-9298204 GCF_025370935.1 Choristoneura fumiferana | reverse complement strand
TCTTTTATAAATACAGAAGATCATAAAAATCTTTTAATTATTAAGCTACATTACCCCTGATTATTGTACGCTACAATTTGATCCCGACAAACTTTTAATTTACCGTAGTAAATAGACGAATTTGCGAACAGTAGTTAATGGGTACTATTAGATCTTTCAAAACTTGGCTTTTAAATACATAACGCAACCATTCCTAAATTCACTTTTTTCAAGTTATAATACATTAAATTGGTAATTCGTTAAGTGATACTTACAATTTCTTAGTCAATCCCATATTATTATAAATGACAATTATAAAAATTCTTCTCTACGTGATTGTGTTGTGACACTGACGTTTCTACCAAAACGTAATCGTAATAAACATACCAGAGACTAAATAAGTACGTTTTTGTTTAATTCAAAGAGGTTAAACTGGAGGGATGGTTAAAGAAGTTGAGGCTGCAAGCAGAGGCGTCTTTATCTATAGTGCAGGGTGTGCGTTGCACACGGGCGCAGCGGTGTTAGGGGCGGCGGGCGCGGCACTTTGTACCCATAGAGTAACTTATATATTGGGAGATTTGTACAGTCACCAGCATTAATATCTGCCACAGCGGAGCGTGCAAAAATATCTGACACGTCCTTCCGGCCCTAGAAATAGAGTCGTATCAGATATTTATGCACGCTTGTTGTGTCAGATATTGGTGGTACCTATTCCATTTTGACTGCGCGCTTCCTAGATGGCGCTAAAGTAATAATTGCACACGGGCGCTACATGGGCTAAAGACGCCGCTGGCTGCAAGCTACTGGAGCAGCTGGACTACTACGAAATTCGAAAATCGCGAAATCGCAAAATTAAAGGTCGCCCGGGCCTCATAAATTCATAGTTCGCCATTGAAGATACGAACTTCGATTTTCGAATTTCGCAGTAGCCCTACTTATTGTCACACACTTGGAATCACGACCATTTTCACCACTTCTTTCTGTCACATGGTAATAAGACGAGGATAGAAAGAGATTTTTTTTTTTTTTTTATTCGACTGGATGGCAAACGAGCAAGTGGGTCCCTGATGGTAAGAGATCACCATGCGCCATAAACATCTGCAACACCAGGGGTATTGCAGACGCGTTGCCAACCTAGAGGTCTAAGATGGGATACCTCACGTGCAGTAATTTCACCGGCTGTCTCACCTCACAACGCCGAAACACAACAGTGCAAGCACTGCTGCTTCACGGCAGATTAGCGAGCAAGATGGTGGTAGCAATCCGGGCGGACCTTTGCGTCAGGTCCTACCACCTGCAAATGATGATGGATGCATTGGCAAATATGGCCTCGGGAAGATGAAGATTTGGCGGGCCCTGTAGGACTGACGACATCGCTAGAGCTGCAGGGCTACTACGAAACTCGAAACTCGAAGTTCGTGTCGTGCGGTCCCTCTCGCTCTCGTATTAAACAGTATAAGTGTCAGAGGGACCGCACGACACGATCTTCGAGTTTCGAGTTTCGTAGTAGCCCTACAGCAACCAGTGGATGCAAGTGGCGAGTTGTCGTTCATAGTGGTGTTCTAAAGCGGGGTTCTCACGAGGCGTTTTTAGTTGATCAACTTAAATCGGTTCACGAATTGAATGACAATCGCCAATGAGAACATGTTTTCAATAAAAGTTGATCAATTTCAGTGTGCGAGTCGGTTCATTTTGATGACGTCACCGTGCAAGCAATAACTTGCCGAACGTGAGAACTATCTGTCAAGTTAAAACGATTTTTATCTGTAGCGGCAGTATCGTTTGCTACAGTATCCAGCAACATCTTCGTTCTCTTAGAAGCGTTTGTGAGGCTCCTAATTGACTCCTTCTAGAGTTAATATTTCCTTCCGCAAAATAAGTCTCAGTTCGACAATTAAAACATTTTTGCAGTTGGTAGGACCTTGTGCAAGGTCCGCCCGGATTGCTACAACCATCTTGCTTGATAAGCCTGCCGTGAAGCAGCAGTGCTTGCACTGTTGTGTTTCGGCGTAGAGAGTAAGACAGCCGGTGAAATTACTGGCACTTGAGGTATCCCATCTTAGGCCTCTAGGTTGGCAACGCATCTGCAATACCCCTGGTGTTGCAGGGGTCTATGGCGGTGGTGATCTCTTACCATCAGGAGACACACTTGCTCGTTTGCCATCCAGTCGAATAAAAAAAATCTAATTTCGCGGATACTTAACTACATGTTCGCACGTAATTGTTTGACGCCATTTTGGAACAGCTGCCCGTTCGGTCCGATTATCGGTGCGACCGTGAGAACGGAATTCGTATCGATTTTTCTTGATCAATTAAAAGTTGGTCAACTAAAATCACCTCGTGAGAACCCCGCATAAGGGAGAAGCCATTGTTCAACAGAGGATATTTTCCGGCTGATGATGTACTCCTGTACCTTCGTACCTGAAGCTACCTGGAGTTTCATATAAAGAAAGTATGATCCTAAATATTAACCGTTCAATAATAATTTATGTTTGCCCATAAAACATTTACGAAGCGAACGCATAACTCTCTTTTTAGGTTTCAAGTCGCTCAAATAAAGTGCCAGTAAAATATGTGCAATAAAAAAGGGGCGAGAGCAATATATTTTGCTTTTGGTTCCGTATATTTCATTTGCACTTATATTTTAAATGAAAAAGTTTGTCTGAGTGTGTGTGTGTTTCCTACTCTAACAAACTGAAACGGCCGAGCGGATTTGAATGAAATTTTATGTATTTTATACATATATAGTATGATACCGTGAATGTTGTCTGGAATAAAACATAGGCTAGGTATTCAGATATTTCCATGGGAGGGATATAAAATCCAAAAAATTCAGTTGCTAACTTTAAAGAATTATTGCGATATCCTTTGC
Source organism: Choristoneura fumiferana (assembly GCF_025370935.1). Taxonomy (NCBI): domain Eukaryota; kingdom Metazoa; phylum Arthropoda; class Insecta; order Lepidoptera; family Tortricidae; genus Choristoneura; species Choristoneura fumiferana. The sequence continues at coordinate 9,295,353 of NC_133498.1, read as the reverse complement.
ACACTATTCATTTAGAAAAAATGGAGAAAATATTTTTTTTTCATACAGACGATGACATGACTTACCACTGACTTACATATGTACTTACCATAATTGTTTAATATCAAATTGTAAAATTGACAGTGTCACTTGTCAAGTTGGTAAACTTTACAATCACAACACATAAAAGAGACAAAAAACTCATTATTTTAAGCAACTTTTGCTAAATACGTTTGAATTAAAAAACGTCATAAACTATGTATTTTTACACCGCTTACTGTGCATAATTAACTATCTTAGTCCTTGATTACCTATCCGTTAAGCAGTAAGAGTGAAGCCACTTGTGTTTTGGACAAATTAACTTCATTTGACTTGTTGAATCTTCGGAAATCAAAAATAACACGATGCATACATAATAAAACCTTCTAAAAAGGAGAAGGTTCTCAATTCCTCTGTACCTATGTTGTGTTTTTTACATAATATATATGTATACAAAAGAAAATAGAGGACAAATTGTATTTTATTGGTAAAACGAAAATACTAATAAATATTTATAACATTTCATGTCTAAAAATAGTTACAATATAGACAAATACTTTTCATTCAATAAAATGATTTCAGATAAAAACGTACATATATTTTTGATTTCATTTTACTGAAGGAACACAAGTGGCCCTTATTTTCTTATGACTAAGTAGTATAATATCTGTTCGACCGGGGACCGAACCCGGGACCTCAAGCTTCGTTGCAGATGTTTATGGGCGGTGGTGATCTCTTACCATCAGGAGACCCACTTGCTCGTTTGCCATCCAGTCGTATAAAAAAAAAAGTCAACCGGTCGTCTATTCGCTTCCAAATCGTCAAAGGTTCAAAGCTTCCCAGCGAACCCTAAAAAAAGAAGTAGTATCACTCAGCCGAATTGCGTGTACCCAACATCCCGTTATAGGATGAACAGCTATAAAAGTGTATTTGATGTGATACCGGGAAATAATTGTATGTTATCCCAAGGGATTAGACGCAAGGTTAACGGTAAGTTATTGTGTTTACGACATGCGATGTTAGTTTCACATTGCTATTCTTTGACCAACAGGTAGACTTGGGCGACCTGTCGTTTCGCCGAGTTTAATTACGCAGATTTTCGTTTCGCAGACAACTATTGGCAGATTTTTCTTTGATTGGTATAATTTCGTTACGCCTATTATTCGTTTCGCCGAGTAGTCGATAGGAAGAATAGCGATATGCAGATTTACTTTTAGTCGATTGTTTATTTCGTAATTGTTTCAGCTAACCGAACTATTCGCCGAAACACGATAAGCAGAGTTATCACATGGCATCAAAATGTGTAGTTAGGTGCGACGACGAGCGTAAGCGAGGAGGACTGTTAGGTAGAGTTGTGACCGAATCGAAAAGCTGGCGTTGCGATTTAGTTTGTTTGACTTCAATATAAATAAACACGAATTCGAAAGCAAAAAGTTGTTCGAGCAACGTTGAATATGTGTAGTGATTAATCGGCTGAACGAATTTCTGTTAATACCTGTTCGGCTTACTGACTCACAAGCCAACTGAATAGTCTACTAAAGGTTGAGTTACGAAACATTAGTCTGCGAAACAATACATCTGCGTACAAATTCATCGGCGTACCGTTACTCGGCGAAACGTGGTCTGCCAATCAATAATCTGCGTATATTATCAACTAGCTTTTGCCCGCAGCTTCGCCCGCGTGGAATTCGGTTATCACGCGCTGTTCCCTCTGAAACTGCATTTTTCCGTGAAAAGTAGCCTATGTCACTCTCTGGCCCATAAACTATCTCTGTGCCAAAAAATCACGTCGATGCGTCGCTCCATTTCGACGTGAAAGACGGACAAACATACAAACACACACACTTTCGCATTTATAATAAATAAATAATAATAAATATCACGGGACAATTCACACCAATTGACCTAGTCCCAAAGTAAGCTTAGCAAAGCTTGTGTTATGGGTACTAAGCAACGGATAAATATAATTATATAGATAGATATATATACTTAAATACATAGCAAACACCCAAGACCCGAGGACAAACATTCGTATTTTTCATACAAATATCTGCCCCGACACGGGAATCGAACCCGGGACCTCAAGCTTCGTAGTCAGGTTCTCTAGCCACTAGGCCATCTGGTCGTCTGAATAATATTAGTATGGATAGATTATTTTGTGTTCTACTCATATTTGCGATATAAGTAAGACGGATGCAATAGAATCGGCAAAAATAAATAGGCTATAAGAAGCACTTATGAATGTAGATGTCGTAGTTAGGAATACGAATGGTAAATAAGCCCGGGGCAGATCTACCAGATGGACCGGCCAAATTAGGGACTCCAGGTCCCCGAGGTTTAGCTCGTCGTCAGGACTGCCATGGGCAGAAGCCGATGGAAGCAAATAACCCCATCCAAATCTAGACATAGGCTACTTTTTATCCACAGAAAAATGCACAGTTCCCGAGGGAACAGCGCGCGATTACCGAATTGCACGCGGACGAAGCCGCAGGCAAAAGCTAGTACGAAAATATATTTGTACTTTGCCATAAAAATTGAGGTTTATTAACACAATTAAATTATAACGCCCTATTTTTATGTAACCTACTACTACCTACATTAAATTAAATCTATATACGTACATAAAACTATACTAAACTATAATTACATAAAATAAAATAAAAACTAAAACAAATTACTTAAAGTACCCCCCTTAGTCTAAATTAAATAAAGATATTTTGACTTTGACTGTTTTAAGTTCAATAAAGGGTTAAGGGTAAAGGGGTAAGGGCGTATTGGTATTAATTTTTGTTATCTTAGTGTAAAGTACCTAACTTATTGTGCTTTAAGATTTGATTGAGCGCAACGCCAGCAAACTGTCTCACAGTTTGGCGAACATTTTTAAGGTACAATGTATCTGCATTTCTTATTTAAAATAATAATAAATGAAAAAAAAAAAACCTTTTCAGTTGCCAAGACACCTGCATCCAGGTTCTTGTCAACACGTCCCCTACGCGGCCGAAGTCCGGGAATAAACATAATAAAATTAGACGCACTCGTAAACAAGGCCGGAATCGAACCCGCCCCCGGGATCATGCCGCCTGTTATTTACGAGCAGCCGTCACTCACATATTAGCTGGTAGGGCTGCGGGAAGGTGGAAAAAATATTTAAAAAAACTCGCGACGTATGGAATGTAATGGCCTATGTCCGGGTAGTTCGAAATACGAGTGCCGGTACTATTTGTGAAAAAGTGCGGGTAGTTCGAAGGACTCGCGCTGCCAAGGAGGAGCCTGGCAGGAGGTATTGTCACCAAATTTACGTACTTATGTTAAATTTCAAGCCAGTTGGATCGCTGGAAGTGGGTCAAATTTAGCTTACAAGATTTGACCCAACAAATAAATAAACAAGGCACGCTAAAGAAAAGCTTGTAAAAATACCCCCTTTTCGACACACATTTTGTTTGTTCTCGTAACTTTTAACCCACCCCTAGCTGAGATGGTATTTGGCGCGCCCCGCAGCTTAACCCGCTTCTTTATTCATCAGCCGCGTGCTCCGCCCCGTGCAGTAAACCGCGCTTCGCGCCCTCATGCGCTTGCCCAAAACAATCCTAGTAAAAAAACTACATAAAAATGTAAAAATAATGAAAAATAAAAGAGATTGATTACATGCATAACTTCAGAATGACGGCACCGAATTGAATATTTTATAATTAGATGAATCACTTCGTTTCCCATAAGTTCGTTTGTCATAAATTCACTTGCCATACCAACGTTTGCTGTAAAAATCTTGCTAATTTCAGGATTTTTAGGGTTCCGGGTTTTTAGGTATTTTAAAATAATTAGGGGGTTGCTAGAACGATTTTTCGATTCAGTGATTTGTTTGCAAAATATTCAACTTTAAATTGCAAATTTTCATTAAAATCGAGCGTCCTCCCCCCCTCTAAAATCTAAACTGGTGGGTGGAATTTTTAAAAAAAAATCAGAATGGTAGTAAGTATATCAAACTTTCAAGGAAAACTATAGCGGCTCTGTTTGCTTGAGAATTATTAGTAGTTTAAGAGTAAATAGCAGCCTAAGGTATAAAATATACCTAAACTTGGAAGATTCCGTATAAAATACGAAATCCTTAGAAAAATATTACTTATTTTTTTCGTAATGGCTACAGAACCCTATTTTGGGCGTGTCCGATACGCTCTTGGCCGGTTTTTTAAATATCATTTTGAAGGATACAGAAAGTAAGGTGTGAGGTTACTTTAATAACAATACTGAAATTTCGGAAATGAATTACTTTATCACAAAAAAAAAATGTATAACCGGCTATGGTAAAACGATACATTATGACATCTAAAATAGAGCAAACGATAAAGAACCTATTATAGATTGATATCTCCTGATGAAACGGATATAAAATTCAAATCTATTGTCAAGAAGACATTAATATCTAAGGCGTATTATAAAATTAATGATTATATCATGGACAGGGATATTTGGAAATAATTCCGATCCGCATTAGCGATCCCTTCAAAATAGCGAACCTACTGTGTTAAAAATAAAGTTGTGTTAAATACTTCTGATGTATAGATATCATTTAATAACATCGAAAAAATCTGTTTAAAAAAAATATAAACCTCGTTGAGTTTCTTGCCAGATACTTCTCAAAAGAGATTTTTCCTTTGACATTCATAAGTGAGCCTAAATTGAATAAAGATATTTTAAAGACTTTGGATACACATTGTATAATACTATTGGTTTAATACAACCAGCTAAAGTGACCCATGACGTGACCCAAGGTGTAAGATGTCTCCAATAATTCCCCCATTACCTAGCCGATAGCCCCAATTCAATTAGGGGGCAGGACGGCCCACCGGTGGGCCACAGGGCCCGCGTGGGCCATTCGCTAGTAACATACGTCGTAAAATGGCTGGTTTACCCCTAAGCCTACAAATAAGGGGGGTCAAGTCATCAACTTATCACCAAACAGATAATTAACACTAATTGATCTAGTCCCAAAGTAAGGAAAGCCTGTGTTATATAAGTTAGGCAACGGATAAACGTTTAAATTGGTTTAACATTTAAATTTAAATAGATAGATACATATTTACCTATAAACTTGTAAGGTAACAAAACAATTTATCTACATGCATATCATAACTTCCCTATTATATGTTCAGAAACGACTATCAAATGGCCTTTATTAAGAAACCTGGTATCTGCGGGTGCATCTTAACATTCACATTAAAGTACAGTGCATCTTAATGTTTACATTAAAGTATCGGTAATACTTTTTTTAACAATGCATATCTGTACATATTGTAGAAAACTTATGGCATGCATGTAGATAATAATTATTATTATAAATAAAACTTTAGTTTTTTATTATCTGGTTTATTTAAGCTTTGGTAGGTACTTCAAACTAGTTATCAGTAACACTGACTTAAAAATACAGGCCTATCTGAACATATTATAGAAAACTTATGCATAACATAAAACATATGCATGTAGATAAAGTTATATATACGGCTATACATCATTAGGCATTCAAAAACACTCGTGTGATCTTATTATGAAACTCGCCTTCGGCTCATGTCATAAAACCACACTCGTACTTTAATGCCTCTCATTATGCACCAGCCACATAAATAACTATTATGAACAAGCTATAGCTTTAACTAACGGTGGAGCATCAAACTTAATCCGCTTGACAACCTTCTTATTCCATTCTTGTAATTTTTTCTTTAATTTTATACTGTAGTTTTTAAGTATTTTATTTGTAATTATTTTATTTTGAAAAAAAAAAATACTTTATGCCAAGTTACTTGCGGCGCATTCTTCTTGGCAATGATGGTCTTTCCGAAAGCGCTGGTAGTTTAAAAAATTACGTGTGAAGTGCCCATTGCGGCCAATTTACTGAATTAGTGATTTGAATTTGACCTGGAACTAATTTGGCTTACTCTTTAGGTATCTAAGAACTATAAAATGTATTTCTCCACGGTTTTGAAATAAGCAAGTCGGTGGAACTTTCCACTATCCTACTAATATTATAAATGTGAAAGTTTGTGAAGATGTTTGGATGTTTGTTATTCAATTACGCAATATCGGCTGAACGGATTTACATGATACTTGGCGTACTTGGCGTACCGACTTGGTTTAACATTGCATCTCGAAAATCATAAGAACAAACTGCATAATAACTGCGTTACGAGACTTGCATCTTCTTTTCTTGCATTTTGCTGATGCAATAGATGTCTCTTAGTTAGTTTAGTTTATTGTTTATTTGTATTCTGTGTGCCTATCCTGTATTGTTCATGTTGGCAAATAATCAACCTTCTTCTTCTTCTTCTTCTTTTTACGGCTCTCCTATTTTTTTTTAGTTTTGACACTATCCAACTAAAGCAGTGTTTTATTAAAAAAACAATACTTAACAAATACACAGGCTCAAAATACAAACATTAACATACATAGATATATATGTTTTTCAGGGTAACCGTAAAAGAAACACTTCTAAAGTTTTGGCTACGGAACTAAAAATCCAACTAAAGACGCGCGATATATATTTTTTTCTTTCGTACCACATGTAACGTTTTCGATGGAATTGTAGTTTACGAATAAATGTTTCACTTCTCAAGCCGCGTAAGCTTGTCCCTTGCACCGCGACGGAGTTTCGCGGTATCGATACGTAATGGGACGGAGTGAGACAACACATTTTACGATTGCACTTTTTTTACGTGTGTTACTGTCATCTTGGCGTGAATTGGCGTAATTTCTGTATTATTTGCAGGTGGTAGGACCTTGTGCAAGGTCCGCCCGGATTGCTACCACCATCTTGCTCGCTAATCCTGCCGTGAAGCAGCAGTGCTTGCACTGTTGTGTTTCGGCGTGGAGAGAAGACAGCCGGTGAAATTACTGGCACGTGAGCACGTGAGTATACCATCTTGGGCCTCTAGGTTGGCAACGCGTCTGCAATACCCCTGGTGTTGCAGATGTTTATGGGCGGTGGTGATCTCTTACCATCAGGAGACCCACTTGCTCGTTTGCCATCCAGTCGAATAAAAAAAATATTTGTATGATATTATATACTCAAAGTTCTACCAATTGTATTTTTGTTTATTTTCTTTTGTACGAAAAAGAGTTTACATACATACTCGTACATAACATATATACTCAGTGGCACAAAATTTTCCCCACTACATACAAAATTAGGTACCTTTTTCTGCATTCATTTGGTGACATTTTTTACCGCTCTGTACAGTTATTTTACAATTTACAAAATCATACTTATCCTACTTAACCCCTAAAAAAGTACCGAATTCTAGTGTCATCTGTTTGAATAAGCAAATATTTTGCTGATTCAAAAAAAGACCGGCCAAGGGCGAGTCGGACTCGCGCACGAAGGGTTCCGTACCATTATCTATACAACATTAGCAAAAAACGCGTTTGTTGTATAATTTAGTTATTTATTTTAAAAGTGAATAATACGACTAAATTTGCTATGAATATTCCAAGCGTCTACCTGTTGCTGTTATTATTGAGCGAAAAGCGGCAAAAAATCACGTTTGTTGTATGGAAGCCCCTGAAATATTATTTATTCTGTTTTAGTATTTGTTGTTATAACGGCCACAGTTATATATAATCTGTGAAAATTTCAACTGTCTAACTATCACGGTTCATGACGGACGGACAGAGAAGTCTTAGTAATAGGGTTTCCGTTTTTACCCTTTAGGTACGGAACCCTAAAAATCAAAAAGATAGAATTAAAGGCACGCGTCTAAGCATACGAGGCGTTAATATTATAAATGGGAAAGTATGTTAGTGTGTTCGTTACTCCTTCACGCTAAAACGTCTCGACAGATTTGGATTAAATTTAGTATGCAGACAGCTGGACATCTGGAATAACTAAAAGGCATTTGAAACATACTTGCTTAATGTGATTTTTTTAATGCGGGTAGTTGTGTGCCGGTGTCAGTCTCGTCGGGTAGTCGCGCGAGTAGAGCAGTGTTGCTGCAGCCGCCGAGTCGCGTTGCTCCTAGGAGAAACAGCCTACGAAAGATGTCGAGCTAAACTCGATTTAAGACGTGAGTTATCCGTTACAATATGTTTTAATATGAGGCTACTTTTTATCCCAATCTTCTCACGGGAATAAAATCTCGAACTCTCAGCCGCTGGGTCATGAAATTTGGCACTGTTAATAATGCAATGGCAATAAAAGCTTCTAATTTTTGGAAATTCCCACGGCTCAGGTGGTAGGACCTTGTGCAAGGTCCGCCCGGATTGCTACCACCATCTTGCTCGCTAATCCTGCCGTGAAGCAGCAGTGCTTGCACTATTGTGTTTCGGCGTGGAGAGTAAGACAGCCGGTGAAATTACTGGCACTTGAGGTATCCCATCTTAGGCCTCTAGGTTGGCAACGCATCTGCAATCCCCCTGGTGTTGCAGATGTCTATGGGCGGTGGTGATCTCTTACCATCAGGAGACCCACTTGCTCGTTTGCCATCCAGTCAAATAAAAAAAAAAAAAAAAAAAAGAATTCACTAAAATTCTGGAATTCCAATTCATGTACAATCGAGTTCATAAACTTTTGAGCAAACATTTGTTCAAAAATATCTGAATACGACTCTATTGTGTTGTATTGTGTAGTGTTGTTGTTATTGTTCGTAAGAAGCATGCTGCAAGTGAAACTGTGGCTATATATATGCCTTATGACGCAACATAGTGTTACTGGAGATTCACCATCATCATATCAGCCATAGGACGTCCACTGTTGGACATAGGCCTCCCCCATCCACCATGAACCCGCGACTTTAACCAGGTCATCCGTCCATCTCGTTGGTGGACGTCCTGCGATTGTTGCCGATCTGCGGTCTACACTCGAGAACCTTACCGACTGAAAATTACCTGTCATTTATATCCACCTGTTTTCACCTATATTTGACAAATAAACGTATTTGAATTTGAATTTATTAACGGCGTAGAAGCGTGTTCAGATATTTATGATCAAATTTTTGCTCACAAGTTTATGAACTCGACTGTATGTATTGATGTAAACTCTTTATTACACATTAAAATAAAAATACAAATACACAGAGAGGAAAACAAAGGGATCTCTTCCAGCTAACAATTTGTTATATAGAGGATAAGCAGACAAATAATGCTAGTAATGGTTTACGCATGCAAAGACGCGGTTAAGCTCTACTGTAATTATAACCTATACTTACACACACACACACACTTACACACTTACTGCACATACTTACTGCAGCATATGCTGAGTCAATTCCTTTTCGACATCATCAAATGTATTTCTTTTCTGTAAATTATGTATTATTTTAAGTTGATGTCGAAATAAAGTTATGTCTATGATTTTTCTCCATCCACTAACCAAGTCACGGAGACAGCTCTGCACGCAAATCTCCAAAATCACCTGGTACCGGATACAGGGCTCACCGCTAACCCCGCTCGAGCCTGTTAATAAACATGTTTACACTGCTCTACGACATTACAACATAAACAAGTTACATCTGAGATTTGCAAAAGAAGTTACGAATAAGACCGTCCATCAACGATTTTTTATATCCGCACCAAAAAGAAGGGTTACAGTTGTGATGTGAACGTCTGTCTGTCTATGGCATCGTGGCTCTCAAACCGATGGACCGATTTATATGCGGTTTTCTTTACGTTTCCTCGCGATAGTTCTCAGCTATTCCCGTGGGAATTTCCAAAAATTATTATGTCCCAAACTAAGCAAAGCTTGTACTATGGAGGCAACGGATAAACGTACTAATATAGTTAAATACATACTTAAATACATATTAAACATCCAAGACTCGAGAGCAAACATTCGTATTATTCGTACAAATATCTGCCCTGGCCGGGAATCGAACCCGGGACCTCAAGCTTCGTACTCAAGTTCTCTAACCACTTAGCCATCCGGTTGTCAAAATCCGTCCAGCCATTTTAGCGTGAAAAAGTAATAGACAACAGACGACCGGATGGCCAAGCGGTAAGAGAACCTGACTACGAAACTTGAGGTCCCGGGTTGTATCCCCGGCCGGGCCAGATAATTGTATGAATAATACGAATGTTTGCTCTCGGGTCTTGGATGTTTAATATGTATTTAAGTATGTATTTATCTATATTAGTATGTTTATCCGTTGCCTAGTATCCACAGTACAAGCTTTGCTTAGTTCGGGACTAGGTCAATTGGTGTCAAGTGTTCCATGATATATAATTATTTTTATTCATAATTTTAATAATTACAATTGTAACGCTGTTCAATGTTACACAATAGTTTGGGCTCTACGAATACCATAAGCGGTTGCTTAACATACTTTTTCTACTCCTATACTGTAATATGTGATTTACTTAATCAGGAACAGTAATATAACAACATACATAACAAGGTTCTGGAAAAGTCTATATTGTCTATTCCTCATAACAGCACTGTATCGTAATGTTGCTAAAACGATACCGAGGGCCTACTCCGAAGTTCAAAAATTGAGATTTGTATCGTATCGTCCCTCTCGCTCTCATATTAAATAGTATAAGTGTCAGACGGACCGCACGACGCGAACTTCGGTCTGGAGTTTCGTAGTAGCCCTGCTGCAATCACTTACTTTTTTTTTCTTAATTTGTACGTTCGGACACGCTAAGGTGCCAGTTACAGTTTATATGGTTTTTTATACAGAAAAAACTTTCCGAACCTACTAATCATAGCCTGCCAACATTTAAGTAATGCGTATTTTTAACATCGACACAGGCAAATAAACGTTAATCAAAAACAAAATTTAACTTAGACATATTTTGACGTTTTCATATTTCTCACTGTTTATTGTTGTTTACCTTCTCTTTGCGGTTGCGATACTTTTTACTAAAGTATGAAAACATTTCAAGTTTACTTTTTCTCTAATTTTGTATTTTAATTAATAAGTACCCGAGTCAAAGAAAAAGTATTGTATGCAACGTTGTATAAGTAAGTCAAAAAAACCTCGTGGCGTCTTTTTCTTACGATTTTCGCTAAAGCTCACATCGTAACTCATGCCACTCACCTTTTTTGAACTCTGTTATACAACTGTTGCATAAAATACTATAAATATAATATCAAAACACCGCTCGATAGAAGATATAGATTTGTATTTTGTATTCACTGCACACTTCGCTGTTACACGGATAAATGGAATTTAAAAGCCGCAGTATCGGAGGGGTTTGTACAACAACGCACATGGTGTTATTTGATGTAAAGTACAATTCAATAGAATCTGTCAATTTTCTACATATTTAAGACACCCTATCGTGGGCACACTTGATTATATATGTCCCTGTTGTTGCAATTATCATCTAAAAGGAATCAAAAAAGAATAATAGTCACATCACAAAGCCTTAGGCAGCCCGGTGTTTATATTAGTAGGCTGGAAGTGTCTACAGGATTGTCAGATTCTATTGAATTGGAGTTTAGGTATCTGTATTTATTTCAATTTCTCCAATATTCTTTTTAACTCGCGAGTCCCAGCGTACTAAATATACACTATACTTTTTTTTTAAGCATAATTGCCGATTGTTGTATATTACGTACAAACAATACGCTATTTAACTATGTGTTATTTATTTTATAAATTGACAATCCATGTTATAGAACAAAAGATTTTTTAAGCTACTTGTACCATCAGCCAAATAATTATGTGGTCTACCACCCTAAAGTTGATAATCGTTTGCATGTCATAAAACAATGATGCCAATAGACGTGTCTGTCAACTTGAAAGTTGGATTTTAACGACCATATTCATGGCTATATTCATTTTGTCGGCGTAGTTTTCATATATATTCGTGCAAAATTACAGCTTTCTAGCACTGATAGTCCCTGAGCAAAGTCGTAGACGGACGGACAGACAGACATGGCGAAACTATAAGGGTTCCGTTTTTGGCATTTTGACTCCGGAATTCTAAAAAGGTAAGTAGCCTTTTTTTAATAGATCGGCGTCTTAAGCACACCAGGAGTTAGCAAGGTTTTTAGTTTTTTAAACAAGATACTTACTTATCATTTATTTATTTATTTTGTACTTGAAAAATTAAATATTCTTGGCTACCTTCCTCATGGCCGATTCGCCTCGTTCCCTTACAATCAGCGCTGGGGAGAGCGACGCGGGATGACGCGGCGTTGCGTTGCGTTGCGTTGCGTTGGAGGTGGTCAGATCCACGAGGCATCTACAGTCGAAATTTAAACGCCCACCGGGTAGGAACCTTTTTACAATGATTTTCTTTAACAGGTGAAAGAATTCAATTTAGGCAGTTGTCTCACCGCCGGCGAGGAAACTATTGGCTATCGACTATTTTCTCGCTCAAGAAACGAACAAAAGATATAAGATCCTGTGTGAGTAAAAGAGACACATATATTAATAGTTGATCGCTGGCGGTTCACACTGCCGGCGAGAACTCGCTCTTACATCATTTGTCGCAGCGACAAGAGCTAAGACTCGCTAAGCTATAAAACTAGCTCAGCGATACTCGCTCAGCGCTGTTAGCTTGACGGCCGCCCGGCTCGAGCGAGTAGAGCGAGTAATCGCCCGTCGTGCTCGAACACTCGCTATTCACTACTCGCCCACTCGTTTCTAGTTACTCGCTCTGCTCGCATCTCGCTCATCGTCGGCAGTGGGACAAGTGCCTCAGTCTCTAAAACCTCAAAGCGGGAGCCAACTGTCACTTGGTTTGTAGCGCTTTTATTGGTTGCAATAAACCAAGCATTATGATTGGTCTTCTTGTTCAAACGTCACAAAATAACAATTTAATTAACAATCTTTGTAATATAATCTTTATAATTTGAGACTATCAACTTTTTTATGTACAGTCGCCATCAGATATTTCGGAACGGCCAAGGTGATCAAAAATATCGATACATGAACTCTTATACCTTAATAATACCTAGAGTGCATGTTCCGATATTTTTGACCACCTTGACAGCTCCAAAATATCTGATGGCGACTGTACTTTACCACTGAAATTCGCAATAATGACAAACAATAAAACATTGATCATTTGTATTAGTTTGTATTTGATCAATGGCGCCACTGAGCTAGCGCATATAAAAGGAACTAATAATGACAGATTTGATATTGATCACGTTTCAAATTACATTCCTATGCAAATTCCTGAATTGCAAAACAGTAAATATTTAGGATTAAAAATCAAATTTCTGATAAAATTGCAGTATCAAATGAGCAATAAATTTTTGACCTATTATTTTAAAACGTAATATAATTTAATACGAGTACATACCCTTTCAAAGAACGGTAGGTAAGCGGGGATAAGTATTCTGTATTACGCGATATAAATTCTATAATACAGGATTATCTCGGATTATGACAACAATAGAGGCGGGCGCAGTGAAGTGTACCCCGCGACGCTGAGAAACTTGCATCTGACTGTACTTTAAGTTGTAGGTATTTTAAAATGCCAGGAATAGTTCCGTATTTTTAAGAAGTGGTGCCAGAGATTGCGAGAAATCCTGGGACAGTGTTTCCGGAGCAAAAACGAGCCTATCATTCTCTCAAAGGGCCGGCAACGCACTGTGATACCCCTCGTGTTGGCAGGTGTCCATGGGCGGCGGTGATTGCTTCCCATCAGGTGACCCGCATGCTGTTTGCCCCTTCTTATATAAAAAAATAATAAATAAGTGGAGATGAAGTAAAGTCATCGACATAGCTGGAAAAATATGCAATGAACTAAAATAATTTCCTTGCTCACCCACGACCTTAAGATAGCTAAGCTTAACACCTAACTTAGCTTAGCCTAATTTAGCTTGTAGTCTAACAACTGGTTGCATGGTGTTCGGTTGTGTCACTCTGAAGATGAGCTCTGGTTGAGTTCGAAACGCGTCAGTGTAGTGTGGTGGTGGTGATAGATGGGTTTGTGTGATTTGTGTGTGTTCTTACAATGTGGAGGTGGAGGAACTGCATGAACACGCATATTTTGCATAAGCTTAGCTATCTTAAGGTCGCGGGTGAGCAAGGAAATTATTTTAGTTCATTGATATGGACCTCCGCAAAGTAACGCCTGATTCAATAAAATATGCAAGTTGAAGTGGCAATGGGCGGGCCATGTCGCTCGAAAAAATTCTAGATTTATATCAAAAATTATTATGCGCCTGTGTATTACTTAAAATAAGTAGGTACTTTACTTTTAGTACATGTCATATAACATGTTTTTATTATTGAACTAGCTATTGCCCGCTGCTTCGCCCCCGTTGTAATTTTTCCAAATTTTCTTTCATAAAAAAATTCTCCTGACAACAACAAATGCAACAAAAATGAATTAGCGAAATCAGTCCACCCATTCTCGAGTTTTACGCTTAGCAACACATTTTAAGATTAATTTTTATTTATATCGATAATCAATACCTGTATAAAACAATAATAATAGGAATTGTATCACGTCTGTCGCAGGACCGATGAACGGTGGAGCAGACGATCCTCGAATGGAGACCACGGACGGGAAAACGTAGTGTAGGGCGTCCTGAGGCACGGTGGACGGATGACCTTAAGAGGATCGCTGGCGGCGGATGGATGCGAGGGGCTGAAGACAGAGTGTTGTGGCGCGCCATGGAAGAGGCTTATGGAAGAGACTGCTGTAGGCTGATGATGATGATGATGGAGGAATTATATAAGTGTAGTTATACCGGGTGTGGCCTGTATATGAGCAAATAATTAAAACATAGATCATACTCGTCAAAGCAAATAAATAAATTTCATTTCATTTCAAAATTAACAACATTAGTTCAGCGACTTTTACAAATAATTAGTTTTTAAATTTTTATTACACTTTAATGTTTATTCGAAGAAGCAATGTAAAGCAAAATGCTTGATGTTTTGTAGCGTGACAGGCGACGTCAGTTGTGTTCTAGGATGGCGTACATTGATAGCAGTGTTTAATTTGTATGAAAAAAGGAAAATCTAAAGACGCCATTATTTTTAAAAGTCGCTGAACTAATGTTGTTCAGTTTGACGAGTATTATCTATGTTTTTAATTATTAGCTCTTATTACAGGCCACCTCCAGTGTGATTTAACAATTATAACAAATTAGCGTTATAGCGAATAATAATATCATCATCATCATCATCATCTCAGCCTATATATGTCCCACTGCTGGGCACAGGCCTCCTCTCAGAACAAGAGGGCTAATAATAATATATTAAATTTAAAAGCATCTTGGCTACGGTAGCAGCAAACGTCAACAAGGAGCCGCCACTAAATGAATACAATTATTAAAATGCGGCAGACATCTGTCCGCGATCGTCTTACGGAGTCAGAATCACAATGCCGCATTGTTTGTCTTCATTAAATGGTTCAAGTTTAGGGGTTTTTTTATCTCTATTTAAATTCAGCGTTTGTTGTATAATATATTTTTTTTACATAAAACTGTCCGTGATTGACCCCTATCTCACCTGATGTTAAGTGCAGATGAGGCCAAAGGTGTATCTCACTGGTTCAGTAACAGCCTATTCACTCTAGCCTTGAAGAGCCCTAGATTGTATACAAGGTGGGCCCTGTAACAGGAGCAAAAATTTAAACCACAGCTTCCACTCTCCATCTTGAGCTAATTTAGTTCTACAACTCTTGAAAATAACTTTTATCTACACCCATATAGTAAATCCTCAATTATGCGTTCAAAAACCATAGGTAATGACCAGCATTACGACATTGGATTCTATTATGAACACGGCTGTATCGTAATGGTCATTACGAGATTTCATACATTATTACAGCACGGGGGGGGGGGGGGGCGACCACGTGCAGCAGCAAGTCGTCGCGCGCGCAGCGGGCGCAGCTCGTGGGGCAGACATACCTACCTAGTTGTCGTTAATGCAGGTCATTCTCAATGGTTCGCGAACACATGATAAAGGATTTAATATATGGATATAGATAAAATATTGTATGCAACTGTACGTAATTAGGCCTTAAAACACTCATGTGACCCTATTATTAAACCCACACTCGTGTTTTAAGGACCCCTATTACGATACAGTTGCATAAAATACTAGTACTATGATTTTTATTATAGTTTAAAGTTTTATTGAACAAGCAATGTATTGCAAAATCCGTCATTTCGTTACGTGACAGGCGATGTCATTTAGGCTATTGGATGCCGTACATTGAAAATACCATTTAATTTGTTGGGAATAAACATAATGATAAAATTACTTAATTTTTGTAAGTTGCAGAACTAAGGTAGTTCCATTTGAGTAGCAGAACCTGGGTTTTAATTTTTTGCTCCTGTTACAGGGCCCACCCGCTATAGGTACTTCGACTGATGTGCCAAAGGAAAATTTCCAAAATTGCGGAATTTTTCACATAGGAAAATTTCAGAAACTCCTCACAATCATATATGGGAATTGAAACTTTCCGTTTCTTAAATTTAAATTTCCTATACATTTGTATCTTGTGAAAATTTACAGAAATTTCTGAGAACTTTTCCTACTATTTGGAAACTTGCACATCTGTAGGTACTTCGATCCAGCTTTTTGTTGACTTCTCAACAGAAGTACCAAGCGGTGGTAGATTATTCAGTGCAATAATAGCACAACAGTAAGCGATATAGAAAACAGGTTACATAAAGAAAACTACAAAGGTTCAAATCTAGTGAATAAAGTTATTCGATCGTTTTGTCTGATAAGTTCCTATTTAGATATCCTTCTTCCTCAATTAGCTTTAGTTAACTTCAGTAAGCTAGTTGAGAAGCAAGATAAATACGAACTCTTCCGACAAAATACAACGACATAACATTATTCAACACATCTGTAGTCAGAGAGAAAATTACAAGGTAAATAAAGTAAGTTCGTTTTATCCTTTCAAAGCAATCTCTTCCATGCAACCTTTTTCAACAGAAAGAAGTAATTACAACGAAGGATTAAATTTCAACAACATACGAGAACTTAAATCAATCAAATCGGGGTTGTGTTTTATATATTGTATAGTAATCCAAAAACATTTAGACATGAAATGCTTTTAAAATCGTTTGCTGTAGCTATTTAATTTTAAATGTAATAAATTTATTTGGACCACGATAAATTGTTGTAATTAACTATACTAAACCACTGATTGGAAGAAGTTCCGTAGTGACTTGAAGATTACCGTTACAATTGTATGGTTAACTCATCGTTAACTGTCGAACGGAAAACTTTTTTGACTTTTTTATTTCACCCGTTTTTCCCCATTTTCTAATGGCATTGTGATTTTGTGACTAAAACTGTGATTGAGGTAGAAAGTTTACACCGTTTTACTTTATTTAGTTTTAAAACAATACAAGAGAACTGAATTACCTATTTTAAAAGAAAATACGAGAAAAGTTTCGCTGAAACAGAATCCAATATCTACTATTAGCGCCATCTATTGTTGAGTAGCGCTCAACCAAAACCACTTGTTAAAGTAAATAACAGTTTGTTTTAATAGTTCTATGTGTTAGCCTCGTAATCCAGCTATGCTTTCAACTTTATTCGTTTGTGTAACATCAAACATTTCACATGACATGTAATTTTATAGGAAAACTTGCACAATCTTTTTAGTGCTGCCATCTAGTATACACTTAACATAATATTCACCTAACTCCTCGCTCGACTCGCTCTTTTGAGAACTACAATAATCCGCGAGTCCACTGTTGGAGTTACACTCTTAGCGAACCTGTTGTGCTAGTTCACCGTTTCATCCATAGATGGCGCATTAATTTATATAAACTTATTCATTAGCAAGCTATAATATGTTTACAAGTAACAAATACACCCGGAATATTCACCCAGATAGGATTGCTACTATAGGGCAGGGTGCCCATAAGGCTGGCTGCGTTTCCTCGTTATAAGACAATTATGACAATGCCAAATACGTTTATCTAAAAAAGAGCTAAGAGCCCTTATGGTCACCTCGTCGTATCCCACGAAAAGTGGCGTAATTGCAAAACAGCAACTTTTCAGGAGCAGCTTTTTGTGTTTATTAAAAATAATAACAAAGATATTGATATTTTTTTGTTTTAGTATCATGTATTAACATCCTGTGGTTGGTTTAGAAAAAAAAAATTGGTAATAATTATAGAATTTAAAATAGTTATGTCCCTTAATTCCTTATTCTCCGTTGTATTTACCGTCGAAAGCACCAAACTTTGGTTCTTAGGAATGTTGTGGCCTTTTTCGTCGGAAATGTTGAGGTCGCAATCGCCATTAAGTCCTTTCTCAATTAAAAAATTGCTGGTTAACCATTTTCATCGCTCAAGAAAATAATTAGTTTTTAAAGAAAATGTGCAATTTGAATATTAAAAAAATCAAAAAAAAATTAAAGATATAAAATCTTTAATAAAATCCGAGTTATTTTAAGAAAATAGTAACACTATTAAAAAAAACAATTAAATTACCTCTCAGGCATTAAAAAATATTATAATAGGTAATTAATAAAAAAAAAAAAACACTGTTCTTCTCTTGTTAATCTTTAGATCAGATAATTAACTTGAGGAACATAGAAAATCACAAAAACTATAATTGCTTCTTAAATCTCAAATATAAAAGAAAGTAAGTTAGAAATTAAGTGTAAGTAACAATATAAAAAAAAAAAACAGTTAAATCGCCTTAAAACTTAATACACTGTTCTTCTCGTATTAATCTTAAAACATTGTTTTTTTATACAGTATAGGCTTGCGTTTGGCCACAATCACGCCTGATGGAAAGCGAGGATGAGGCCTACGATGGAGCACGCTTGCCTAGTAAATGCTCATTCACCCTGGAATTGAAAGCGGCCAAATTGTAGTGTTCAGGAAACACAGTCGCAGGCAGGGAATTCCACTCTTTTCACTCTGTGCGGTTGATGAAGGAAGAGCGAAAACGCTTTGTGCGGATTTTTGGAATACTGACAACGTAAGGGTGGAGACCCCGCCTACTTCTGGTCGACCTGTGGAAGAAAGGAGCAGGTGGGATAAGGTCGTGCAATTCCGAAGCACATTCTCCGAAATGTAGCCTGTAGAATATCGACAGGTAAGCCACTCTTCTGCGATGACGAAGGCTCTGACGACAAAAATCCGCGTCGCAGGCGATGCCGATGAGCCTCTTGTCTGCGCTAATTGAGATCAGTGATAATGAACTTTAGTAACATCATCATCAGCCGGAACACGTTCACTGTTGAACAAAGGCCTCCCCCTTAGAACGCCACAATGAACGATAACTCTAGCATCCACCTGATGGGAGGCCTGCCAACGCTTCGTCTTCCGGTTCGTGGTCGCCACTCGAGGACTTATCTCCCCCAACGGTTATCTGTTCTTTGAGCGATGTGACCCGCCCATTGCCACTTCAACTTGCATTATTTTTCCAGCTATGTCGGTGACTTTAGTTCTTGGACGAAATTCCGTATTCCGGATTCTATCGCGCAAAGAAACTCCAAGCATAGCTCTCTCCATAGCTCGTTGCGTGACTCTGAGCCTCTCTAAAAGGCCAACAGTCAAGGACCACGTCTCAGTGCCATAAGTCGTCACTGGCAACACACACTGGTCGAAGACTCTAGTCACTGCGAAATATTGGACGAGAAGATATTACGAAGTTTCCCGAACGCTGCCCATCCGAGTTGGATTCTTCGGGTGATCTCTTTGTCGAAGTTGAACCTACCCAATTGGACAACTTGTCAAAGATAAACATAGTGGTCAGCAACTTAGTGTATCGTTACCATCGATAACCGGCACGGGTGTGACATGGACATTTGACATGATTTTAGTCTTGTCCAGGTCACTGAGCATAGTATTGAGCTCCTCCAGCGACTCTGCCATTATGACTATATCATCCGCAAAACGAAGATGGGTGATGTACTCGCCGTTGATATTGATGCCGAACCTATTCCAATCCAAGAGCTTGAAAACTTCCTTCAACGCATTTGTGAACAGTTTCGGAGAAATAACGTCTCCCTGTCTCACACCTCGCTGCAGTTGGATTGGTTGTGTGCTCTCGTCCTACAACCGGATCGTCATAGTGGCGTTTGCTGTACAAACTCTTTAACACCTCGATGTATCTATAATCAATATGGCACCGCTGAAGAGACTGCATTACAGCCCAGGTCTCGATTACATCGAAGGCTTTTTCATAGTCCACAAACGCTAAACATAGTGGCTGATTATACTCTTCAGTCTTAAAATTGTTTTGTTCTGTTTCTTCTATACTTATAACGAGCTCGGGCAAATTCACATTATTGTTGAATTCTAAAATTACTTCTGATTTAATTTGAAGGTAAAAACTCGATCTCTTGTTTACAATCCGGCGCATTGGAGACTCAATAGGTTTGCTTTCATTTCATATAAATTGTGGATACAAAAACAGCCTACAGAAAGGTAAATTTAAAGTCTTGTTTATAGTAAAATCTTTGTTAAATGATAAAATAAAAATCATAAAAAAGCCTCTATGGACTTAAGGACTCATATAGTTTAAATAAAATAAGTGTTATTTTTAATTTTGAATTTGATGGAAACACATCGAAAACCGAAATTACTTTCGTTTACTGTTCAAATTCACCAATAAACCTAATTTTATAACACGTAAACACATTAATTAAAGCAAATAATTATTTTGTCGTAGAATAAAGACACAAATGCCATTATGGCTTCTTCTCTTCCATACATTAGCTTTTTTTCGATTCCGCAGAAAAATGCTACAATCAGCACAAGGGCCCTGTTCTGCGTTTTACGAAGATTATGACAGTGTAAATTAAAATTACGTTCTATTATAGCTCAGCAATTATAAAAAAAGATATAAGGAAGTAATTATTTATTACTTGATCTCAAAATATGTGTATATGTTGTAATTTACTACCTATTGTCGACTCCTTTATGGACTTTTCTTTTCTCAACTACATTACTTCCAATACGCAAGACTATAGTGCTCAAAATCGCAGTCCGCGGAGTAATGAATGAGCGGCGCTTGTGCCCCCACCCCGCACCGCACACGCGCAGTTCGCGCCTCAAAGAATAGCCCTAACGGCGGTAGTGGCTTTTATTTACGTCAAATTTTGCCGCCAGGAAATAGTGGCCTTTTGATTAAACTGAATATCAAGAAAAGTTTTGAACTTATAAAGGACAATATTACACTCAAAGATGCCTAATTTAATGTAGAATGTAAAAATGAAATAAAAGAAAAAAAGCCCTTATGATCATAGGGGCAGTTTTCGGGGGATACGACGACCTGTGGAACGGATGCTATTTTTTACTAGTGTTTACCCGCAGCCCCGCAGCTTCGCACACGTAAATCATTAGATCCAGCAGCTGAATTCAAATTTCGGGATTTTCAAAAGTTCTCGTGGGAATTCCCGAAAATTAAATCGTGGTTTTCATTGACGTTACATTAAAAACAATCATGTCAAATTTCATGACTCTAAGCCCACGGTTATTTCGAGATTTTATCCCTATGGAATTATCGGAATAAAAAGTAGCCTATGTTTTATTCCAGATGTCCAGCTTACGTACCAAATTTCATCCAAATCCGTCCAGCCGTTTCAGCGAGAAGGAGTAACAAATTTATAATATTAGTAGGATAGGATACTGTAGCTCATTTTATTTTATGAAAAAAGCCTGAAATTATATGGTTTGTTTATTTATTATACATTGTGAATATTATATTTAATAATCTTATACAAATTAATTACTTGTTATATCTCATAATGCTTACTATTTTCGTACTTTTATCAACAAATTTAAAACAGTGATACTGTTAATACTAGTCCTTTATATCAGATAATACGCCTGGCAACAATACATCATCCTTATCGTAAATAACAACGTTATGTGATCGATTACATCATTACTGGTTTAGCAAATTTTCCGTTAATAGCACAAAAACAATAATAAGTAATAAAAAACTAAAACTGAACTAGAAACTAATATACACTTAATTTCACACATAAACACGATTAAAACAATACTTAAATTAAGTTTTTGTAACAAAAATCATCTAGTTGGCTAAAACCAAAAAGTCGTTTCTGCGAAATTGCATACGTTTTTATTGTTATAAAGTTGCAAGAAAGTAATACTTAATATCAAGGCTTAAAATGCATAATATAGCAGCAGTGGATGAGCGGTTACGTTGCTTAAAATGATCTACACACGACTCTATTGCCAAGGTAATAAGAGTGGTTGGGTCATTTTGACCACCACAACCGCTCACCGACTTCAGCTGCTAACTGTACATTTATTCTTATATCTGACAGTGAAAAGTATATGAATGAGATAATTCGAATCCTTTTCCATATTTAAGGCGGCTTTTCCACCAATGATGTGCGAGGATGTGCAACGAGGAATGGGTGTTTCGCCATGTCTGTCTGTCTGTCCGTCCGCACCTTTGCTCAGGGACTATCAATGCTAGAAAGCTGTAATTTTGCACGAATATATAAGTAAACTATGCAGACAAAATGGTACAAT